>NW_021623095.1:0-6747 GCF_004785775.1 Grammomys surdaster | reverse complement strand
ACTTTCTGTGGCTGGCTCTTTGCTGTCTCTGTCCACAGTCTTGCCCTACTGCAGCATGCTCTCCCTTTCCTGAACTCTGCTGTCATTAACTGTTTCCTGAACGTTTCTCCTAGCCTGTCTGGTTCCTTGTCTGAGAAAGTATTCGGGAAGAGTCCCTTACCTAAGCCACTGCACCTGAGTGCTAAGATGATTCCCAGTTCTGTGGTATAAGGTGTTGGAAGAACCATTGATTTGTGTTCGGAAGGGCTGCCCCGGGCTGGCTGAGCTCTTCTGATAACTCTGGGAATAATTAGCTAGCTGTGGGAGGAGCAGCTAGAGAACCGATTAGTGCCAGGCATCAAGATGAAGTAAATGCAGTTAATCTAGGGCTACCCCAAATGGCCCATCCAGTAAAGGTGCTTGATGCAGAAGGGGACAGACTCAGCTCTGTGCTGAGTGCTCACATAAAGGTGGAAGGACAAACTGACTCATAGAGCTGTCCTCTGACCTTCACCAATGCGATGGCCATGTGACAATAAGATTAAAAATTATAAGGAAGGAAATATGGATAATCTAATTCACCTAGTGATGAGACAACACCAAACAGACAAGCACAGCCTAAGAAAGTGCAGATAGAATATTGTTCCTGACAGACCCTTCTGCACATCAGTCACGTAAGTGAGTGGTGGACGCCTGTGCTCACCACCCTACCATCTTCCCTAGTGCACACCTTTTTCTGTCTACTTTGAGGACTGAACTCATGGCACTGAACATGCCAGGCAAGAAGAGCTCTACCAAGCTGTGTACCAAGCTCTCATACTTTTACAGAGAAAACTGATTGATAGGTTATTTTACCACCGTCGGTGAAATGAGCCAACTGGAACCAGATTGGAATATTTTAAAGGCAGGTTTATTGGGAAACTGCTCTCAGGAGGGCAGTTCACCTGGCCCAAGGACAGAGGCCAGGGAAGTCTCCCTGGGGAAAAGAGGTGGGTAGGGGAGGGAGACAAGAAGTGGGAAGGAGGCATGCACACACAGAGAAAGGAGAAGAGAGAGAGGGACCAAAACATCTGGATTATCTAGGGAAGAGCCTCTGGGGGAAGGCAGCCCAGCCTCTGCACTGGAAAGTTCACAGTTGAGGGCAGGGTATGCCAGGTAGGGACTGAGGGACGCTGGGAGAACCTGGAGGCCCAGTCTGCTTTGGTTATGTAAAATATGCATCTCAGGCCCTCAGTGTGAAACCAAACACTGATCTAAAGACTTTTGTTGTGTGTGCAGGTACACTTGTGTGTGCGGGGACTTGCTTGTGTGTGCATGCACATAAGGAAGCCAGAGGACAACTTATGTATTGCCCCTTAGAGACTTCCTACTTTTTTAGAGTCTCTCTACAGCCTGGAACTTGGCAAATAGGCTGGGATGACTGGCAGCAAGCTCTGAGGGTCTGCTTGGGTTTGCCTCCAGCACTGGGATTACAAGTGTGTGCTACCCTCCTCCCCAGGGGACTTTTAATAATGTGGGTTCTGGAGATCAAATTCAGGTCCTCTTTACTGACTAAGACCCTTTAAAAATAAATTATTTTAGATTTATTTATTTTATATGTATGAATGTTTTGCCTGTATACAGGTGTGTGTACCACATGTATGCTTGGTGCCCATGGAGGCCAGAAGGCTTTGGAAGAAGGTATTGGATCACCTGAAACTGGAATTATGGATAGTAGTGAACCACCATGTAGGATCTGGGAATTGAACCCAGGTCTTGGGTCCTCTCTAAGAATGACAAGTGCCCTTAAGCACCGAGTCATCTCTCCAGCTCTAAAATCATAGCTTTACCATCTGGTTTCTGGTCAGACATGGAAAGAGTTGGGAAGTGACCACTCCATCTACACAATAAGGAAAAATGCTGAGCATACCGAAAAGTAACAGCTTTTGTTAGAGCCATCAAAGACTTGAGGTCTCAGGGTAAACCACTGTCCTGAGAACCACAGTTTACCCACATCTAGAGCCAGACTCAGGCGGAAGAGCTGAAACTGTAATCAGCAAATGGCTAGACTCAACAGGGACAATCTTACTTCCTGGGAGCCCACAACCCTCCTGTTCTCTCCTCTTAAGTGCTGGCATTACAGCATATGTCACCAGACATGGCCCTAATATGGACAGTATTGAGGGGAAAGAAAATAACAGCCAGGGATCTGGGTGTGGTATGAGCACCTGTAATCCCAGCAGAAGGTAGGCGAGTCTGAGCTTTATGTGGCGCTGTCTTCCTGAGAACTCAAGGGAAGCTGGTGTATGTTTTGTTGTTGTTGTTGTTTTTTTCAGCTGTTCATGTTGTATACATATATATTGTACTTTCATAATACTCCCCCATTAATCTCACCCCTTCCTCTTCAACCCCCTTTTTCCCAACAGCCCCCAGCCTAGTGGATATGTTCTATTTTGTATTTTTGGGGCTCATTGCATTTAATTAGGGTTGTTTGCATGAGAGTGGGTGAGGTTATTTACTTGAGCTGCATCAGTAACCAGGGTGTGGTGGCACACCCCTTTAATCCCAGCACTCAGGATTCAGGGGCAGAAGGCTTTCTGTGAGTTCAAAGCCAGCCAGCTGTGAGTTCCCTGACAGCCAGTGCTATGTAGAAAGACTGTTCAAGGAACCAAAAGACTCCCACTATTACTCCTACTCCTCCTGTTCCTCTTCCTTCTCCTCATCCTGCTCCTCCTCCTCCTTAGCAACCATTAACTGCTCATGGCTCCTCAGGGAGGGTGGCCTGAGCCACTCCCTGTTCCATGACAGAGTGCATAAATGTTACATCTCTGAGAGTAGGAGTCTTACAGCTCAGAGTGGGGAGGACTTTCCAATGCAAGTGTTGCAGCTCTGGAGGAGATATCCTGGCAGTCAGGAGCCAAGGAGCATCACAGAGTCACACCACACAGCAAACCTTACACAAGAGATTGATTGGAAAAGAGGCAAGAGGATGGCTGCCTCTGCTCAGGTGAGAAGCAGCAGAGAACCAAGCAGGAGGCAGGCTTTATATAGGGTTTTCTTGTTTTGGGACTTTCCAGGGTGGGGATTGATGGGATTCCAAGCCCAGGACTTGAGGTCAGGCTTTGCTCTGAAGGGTGAAGTTTGATCTGCATCTGGAGGGGCTGGGTCCTCCCCTGATGATGACATTAGAGTATTTGGGGGGTGGGACCTGGTGGTTGGAGGTCCTCAGGGGCGGGTCTGGCCACTAGCATCTCGAGGGGCTTAAGGAATGTTGGCGAGCCCACTCTTGTTCTGGTGGAAGCTCGGGCTTAATGAAACTCCTCACTGCTCATGAGTCTCACCTTCAGAAGCTCCTCCGCTACCAGTCAACTGGCTAGGGTCTTTCACCTAAACAGAAATTGTGGGTGGGCAAGGGCAAGCTCTTCCAGTGCCAGGTGATTGACAGCTTGGGTTTTCTTCAGGGAATGGCAGCAGTGAGCAAGAACAGTGAGCAAGTAGGAATATTAGCAGCCGGCGCCCTCTGGTGGAATGTGTGCAGACCTCCACCGGGGGGACCCCTTCACTCTGTAAGCATTAGAGCTCTTTAAAGTGTTTATATTGTCATTATTTTACGTATATGGTTTGTATGTTCTGTGTATCAGGTGTATGCCTGTTACCCTCGAAGGTCAGAAGGAGTTGGATCCCCTGAAAGTGAAGTTACAGATGGTTGTTAGCTGTCTTGTAGGTGCTGGAATCAAACCCTGGTTCTCTAGTAGAGCAGCCAATGCTCTTAACTGCTCAGCCATCTCTACAGCCCTTCCTTTTTAGCGCTAGTGTGGGCCCAGGGAACTGGTTTTCCCAACCATTGACTGCAGCTTGTTACTGTAACTTGCAGGGAAGCCTAAGCCTGAGGATTTTCAAGTCCTCATGCGATCAATGTTCCAGCTCCCTGGGCCTTAATGTTTGGCGGTTCTCGGGAACTCTGCCAGTGACCAGAGCCTGCACTTCCTGTCCTCTGGCTCCTTCCAGCCTTTTATCCTTCTTCAGCCTCAGATCTCTGCCATCTTGACTCCACTCCTTCTCCTTGTTCCTGCCCTGGCCACGCCCCTGAGCTCTTCTGTTCTTCTCCAGCTGCTGAGGAGCCAGATGCTTCCTCCTTTTTGCACCTGCTAAGCACAGCTGCCTGCTAAAGCTGCCATTCTGTTTTATCTTTTTAGAATTATTTGACTTTTAATCGTGTGTGTGTGTGTGTGTGTGTGTGTGTGTGTGCTGGGGCCAGAGGAATCCCACCCCTGGAGCTGGCATTTCTGGAGATTGGCATCTGCTTGATGTGGACGCTGGGGATCAAAGCCAGGTTCTGTGCAAAACCAGTACACACTGTAAACCCTGAGCTGTCCTCCAGCCCATCCGCTCCTGGCTCCCTGCCTGCTCCCTGGTCTTTTTCTTGTCATCAGCTCAGCCTATACTAGTAAAAGTAGGAAAGAAAAGACTGCTCATAAGTCTTCTGTTGAGCCTGATGTTGCCAATCCTGGGAGGTGGGGTATCCCAGGAGACTGGCTCTAAGGCACCTCATGATTCTGAGCAGCCTGTGAATATAGTCAGAGGAAGGGAGCTTGTAGCACATGTCACCTGCAGGTGAAGGTTTGTATTGAATGACTCTCCCTCTGGAAGAAAGCCCAGTATTAACTGTTAAGCAGCCTCTCCAGTCCCTGACAGTCCTTTAGCTCAAGGCAGCCAGGACACCAACGAAGATCCCAAGCTGGAACCAAGGAGTCATGTGTCTGCACCCAGCTTTGCTTATGTACAGGAACATAAACATCGGGAGAGCCTTCAATGACGACATCATTAATACAAATAGCGATTTTCACAGATTTTAAGTGCTTAACACCCACCCAGGTAGCCAGGGAAATGAAGGCCTCCTTCCCTCGGTCTCACTGGTTGCTACAATGAAGCAAAAACCAAGGAAAACTGAGAAAAAAACTGAGTGTCTTGAACATGGGTGGAACCCTTTCAAAAGAGTTTTCAAATAGGCAGAATCATTCCGTTCTTATGAGACCCTAAAAGCAAGCAGGAGAGGTCAGGCTAAGCTTGGATACATGAGGGTCAGGCTGACCTGAGACCATGTGGGAGGGGTCAGGCTGAACATGGAGCATACAGATAATGACCGGGCTGAGCAGGGGACAGAGGGATTCAAGTTGAGCTGGGGGCACATCTGCTAGACACATCTGGCCTCAGGAGGTAGCCTGCTCTGCTATCTCCCTGTTCTGACTCACTCATCTCTTTTTCTTCATCCACCTCTTGTCCAACGTCAGGCTTCTGTGGTGGAGGATGGGGAAAGTAATAGTCCACTGTAGGAGAGAAAGCCTGGGTTAGCTGGCCCGAATCTATGCTGGCCTGGGGTCCTTACCTCACAAAAGGCCGTAAGGCAAGCATCAACAATAGAGAGGTTTCTGAGTTTATCATCATTGGATGGGAGTTTTTAGATGTTTTCCCCTTGGTTTCTGTTTCTTATCTGTCTGGTTAGATTAGCTAGTCTTCAGGTCCAGTGGGGTGACTCCTCTGGGGATTTTGTGGACTCCATGACCATTACAGTCCTAGTACTAGCATAGCCTGGGGTCCCTGGTACTGGTGGGCCTGTGGGAAAGCAGGCCCAGTTGTGAGCCAACCCCATTGGAAAAGGCAGATGCAATGAGCTGGCAGGAAGCCTGCTAGAGCCCAGGGTACAGAGGGCTGGGCCAACATAGGGAAACAGGACTGAGAGACCTAGAGACACTCCTAGTGTCAAAGTCAGGAGCCAGGAATGTAGGCAAAGAAGGCCCAGTGTCCTGACTACAGTCTCCACCCCAGATGTCCATCTGCCTGCATCTAAGGACATAGAGAAGCTACATACTCACAGTCATCGTAGTTGGGGATCAAGTAGCTATCCCCATAGTCAGGGGGCAGCATGGGCTTCAGAGGTGGATCTGTGGAGGAGGGTGGAAGTGAACCAGGGCCTCTCTCCTGACCACAACCCCCTCTACTGCCTCCCATCCTACCGACTTCCTTCTTTTCCTCTGGCTCTTCGGTCTTCTCCTCAAGGCGCTCTGGCCAGAGCCTCTTCCTGCTGGGTGTCGGTCTGGGCTGTTTCTGGCGATGGATGTACTGAACTAAGGGGGAGGCAGATTCTGAGCAGCCATGCTGGTGGGCTTCAGGTCGAACCCTCAGTGCCCAGGCCTCAGTCTAGTCCACACACGGGGAGGCCCTACTTACAGTCCTCATAATCTTCCCGCTCTATCTGGTCACTGTAGTCCAGTGTGGGCATCTCAGTCTCCTCCTCTGGCTCTGAGGGAAGATAACAGTAGCCTAGTGACAACCTACCAAGGTAGACTAGAGCTGAATGCTGAGTCACTGTGAAATCAGAGGATGACAGCTACTCACCCGGCTGCTGCTGCCTGTCCTCCACCGAGGTCTCCCCTCCTTGACCCTGCCAGGTATTTGAGAAGGTTCCTTCTACAACACAGAAGTCAGTAGAGCAGGTGAACAGGGGTGCCTACCCAGATTCCCTAGAGTGCTTAAACCTAGAATGCATCAGAGCTTTTGTGGATTTCAAGTCACCCTGAAATCAGAGGATCACAGCTACTCACCCGGCTGCTGCTGCCTGTCCTCCACAGTGGACTCCCCTCTTTGACCCTCCCAGGTATTTGAGAAGGTTCCTTCTACAACACAGAAGTCCGAAGAGCAGGTGAACAGGGGTGCCTACCCGGATCCCCTAGAGAGCTTAAGGCCACAATGCATCAGAGCTTTTGTGGATTTCCAGTCACCATGAAATCA
>NW_021623094.1:5760-15546 GCF_004785775.1 Grammomys surdaster | reverse complement strand
GGTGCCTACCCGGATCACCTGGAGAGCTTAAGACCACAATGCATCAGGGCCTTTGTGGATGCTATAGATACCCCCAAAGACCACAGCTCACTCCAAGGAAGCATGGGATGCTCATGTCCACACAACCTCCACAGATCCACCTCTGAAACCCCTTTGGTACCCCTACTGTGGGGATATCCACTTGATCCCCAACTAGGATGACAGTGAATATCTAGTATCCCAAAGTCCTTGGGATATAGTGTAGTTCTAGTGTACCCTGAGGCTAGAGAGCTATGCTACTGCTTGTGGGAGTGCTTACCATAGAGCTCATGAGTCCAATGAAAAGCAGGTGGTAACAGGAGACAGAGCACTCACCTATAAGCTCCCAAGCCCTCTCCCGGCCCAAGAGCAACATTAACAGAATTCACTGAGAAAACCACCAAGTTAATGACAAGTCCTTAAAGTTCTCTTATCTTAAGATTCTCTGGAATATCTCCTTATTTCTTTGTCCTCAAAGAGGTCAGAGCCCAAGGGATCCTGGTACAAACCTTTCTTCTGTGGTGGCTCCTGGTTGCTGGAGTTGGTTGGTAAGAGAAGTGACTGCCCCAGCGTTTCTAAGGGGGCCACATTTGATAACTTCTTTCCTGCCGAGAGCCACTTAGTGGCCTTGGGTGGCTTCTTTTTGGGCTTCTTAGTGGCTTTGGGTGGCTTCTTTTTGGGCTTCTTGGTAGCCTTGGGTGGCTTCTGCTTTGGTGTCTTGGTGAACCTGGTGGAGCCCTGCAGGTGTTTTGTGGCCTTGGGACCTTTGTCTTTCTTCCCTTTCTTCTCTTTGTCTTTGTTCTTTTGTGGAAGGACTGTCAAGGACAAAGCTGAAGGAACAGACAATCAGAGCCCCATCTGTGTGCCCAAGTTTTCCCCCTGGATGCCCAGGGCCTGGGTGTGAGGGCACCTGTCAGTTCCTGATCTGGTATAGATCAGGAAACTAAGGTTAGCCACTTACTCGAGTGGTAGAACGAGACCCTTGTCCAGGCCTCCTGTCTGCATATCCAGAGTGATTAGTAGCAACTCTTGGCTGCTCTGAAGTACTGAGTTTGGGGCACGATATATAGGGAGACATCTCTGTCTGCCCCAGCCTCCATGGGGGTCCCTCATAATCCCTTTTTCACGTTGTCTGCCTAGTCCTGGAGTACAGTTCTGTACCAGGCATGGAAGGTACAGGGAAGAGCCTGAAAGAGCAAAACTACCCAAGCAAATGACCAGACAAATTAAAGAACGTGGCTTGGCCTTCCAAGAGCCTCCTTTCATGTTGAAGAAAAGCTTCAAAGAGACACTCAAGGCAGGCTAGGGGTGTAATTCTGTCTTAGAGCAGTCAGTCCCCTGGTATGTGTAATGCTGGGAGCCAAACCCAGGAGATTACCTGCTGTTCTGGAAAGCCTAGTCAGTACAAGATTAAGAAAGGACATTCTTGGATTTCTCGGGTCGCAGGTCCCACGAACTTAAAGAACGTCTGGTATTTCCTGGGAGCTGGTTCCCACAGTGGAATGGTCTTGGGCAATAAGAATATGATAATGGGATGGACTTGGGCAATGAGGATGTGACAGTGGGATGGTCTTAGATAAGGATGATTTAATAGTGGGATAGCCCTAAGCAATGACCCTTCCCTAAACTTCCCGTTTTTCTGTGTCTTTATTTTATTATTTATTTATTTATTTATTTATTTATTTTTGGTTTTTCGAGACAGGGTTTCTCTGTGTATCTCTGGCTATCCTGGAACTCCCTCTGTAGACCAGGCTAGCCTCGAACTCAGAGATCTACCTGCCTCTGCCTCCCAAGTGCTGGGATTAAAGGTGTGCACCATCACCACCCGGCTTAATATATTTTTGTCATTTCATATCAATTTTTTTGTTGTTGTTGTTTTGAGACAGGGTTTCTCTGTGTAGCCCTGGCTGTCCTGGAACTCACTCTGTAGACTAGGCTGGCCTCGAACTCAGAAATCCACCTGCCTCTCTTTCCCAAGTGCAGGGATTAAAGGTTGCTGTGTCTTTATAACCTGCCACCTGAAATTAAAGTTAGAGAGCTTGATCAAAACCCCAGACTTGCTCTCATCCTTTATGTCTCTTGTCCCTTCATTCTTTTGCCCCCTTCCCTAGGGTCTCGTTGAATCCCTGCAGGCCAGGGCAGTTGGTGCCTAATATGGGGCCTTTTGGTCTATGTCTGATCAAATGTTGTTCCCACATGGACGTCCCTCAAGCATAGGATCGATGCTTCACTGTAAAGGCAAGTGAAGAGAGAAGAGCTGCATTGTGATTGCCACAGAGTCGCCTGCCTGTGAGATTGATCAGGTTAAAGTAAGTTAGAGCAATGCAATCATTGGGACAAGCATTAAGGAAGCATGATTTGCTCTTAAAGGGTCTCAAGGAGTCCCTCAAGATACAAGGATTAAGGATTAAAAAAAGGATCTTAGAAAATTCTTTGATTTCATTGTCGATGTTTCCCCAAGAGGAGACTACTGATGAGAAAGCACTACACCTCCTAAGGAGGAGATAAAAAGTTATACCTTGAAGATGAGGGAGAGGAAGGGCTAAAGCAGTTGTCCACTCTCCGGCCGTGTTAGCAAAAGAAAAGAAAAAGGCTATTTTAGAACCCTTCTGGGAGCAGGAGAGAATCAGGAGATGTCCTGCTTTTTTCTGGGTCCTACGGGAGAGATCCTCAGTTCTGCTTTCTCTGTCTATTGTCTGTCCTTGGTGCGCCAATCTGTCCATGTGTGTCAATTGTCTGCTTTTGTTTCATCCTTTGAATGATTGTTGTTCTATATTTCATATTCAAAAAATGACTAAGCAAGGTGCTTTTCTCTTGAAATTACAGCTAGAAAAAGTAAGAAAATTTTGATGGGATAAAATATATAAGATTTGCATCTACTTCATTTTTGTTTCTGACTGGTATAAAAGTATCAATATTTTCTGCATGTCTTGGTTATAGATTTTTGGCCTATAAGTTACTGGGTGTGATTAAAAATTTGCAAGTTTGGTAACAGAAAGTTGGCTTAAAACTGGTAACTCAGGATTGGAGTCATTCAGAAACCAGATGTATAAAGGATAGGATTTAAAACAATGTCTCTTTAAAGAGATATCAAAAGCTGCACTATCATACAGTCATATATAAGAACTGGCAGCCAAACCTTGCAAGATGAAAGTAATGCACTTGGTGTTGATTTTAGAGAAAATGGATTGTCTGCATTGTTAAAAATTGGTTTTGTTTCCCAAAATTATGATTATACTCTAATATTACAAAAAGAAACTTAAACATATAGTTAAACTGCCAATGTTCTATTGGCTGCAGTTGGCAGGTCAAGCGTGAGCTCGAGAACTTTTGACTCACCTGTGTTTATGATTAAGAAGATGATTGAACAGGTGGAGATGATCATAAGAGTTAAAAACAGCTGTAGCACAGTACAGCCCTGCTGCCACTTTTACAGCATTAGTAGATTCAATGGTAGAGGCAAACTTAGCCCCCCAAGATTGAAAAGGAGATCTCAGTGGGAGTTTTATCTGGGATCAAACAAAGCCCTGATGAACCATTTCAGGAATTTGTGGATAGGCTGCTAAAAGGGCTGGTAGAATTTTTAGAGACCCTAAGGCAGGAGTTGCTTTTGTTATACAGTTGGCTTATGAGAATGCTGACTACAGTCCAAGCCATGCTTTCACAGTGCTGAAGAGATATGGAATGCTCTAAGTATGGGGGCATAGGTCATTTTAGGAAAGACTGTCCAATAAATAGAGGCATAGACAGACAACAGAATCACTCCCCTGTAATCTGTCCTCTGTGCAGGAAGGATAACTGTTGGGCCAGGCCTCAGGAAATAGGCCCAGATTAAGAACATTTACATTTGAGTTAAGACAAAGCTCTGAGTGGGCTCAGCAGAAGCTTGTGTGACATTCCTTTTGACATGGTCACCCTGACTAGCCCCTAGAAAGGTGTTTTTCGGAATTAGTTTATTGCCTTGTTTCTTCCTTGGAGAGGAAAGGTCAGCCTCAGACCCAAAGACACTCACAACAGACAGCTCATGGGCTAGGAGTTACAGATAATGATTATGCTGGAGAAATTAAAATCATGCCTGCTTCCTCCATGGTATTATAGCAGTGCCTGCTAATAAAAGAATTGCTCAAAGAGTAAGAGAGGACAAGATTGGCCTTCAGCTTGGCCTTTATCTGATACTCTCACTCAGCTACAAGGGACTGGTTATTCCATTAATCCAAAACAAAGTTCAGACTTACATTCAATGAGTTTGCTCATGATTTTTGAGAGCCCATGAAGCCATATCACTAGAAAGTTTTGTCTCAAGGAATGGCTAATAGCCTTACATTATATAAAAAATGTGTTGTTTTTTAATACAAGAAGTTAAGAGTTTGAATTTTTTAGTGTATATTATTCATTGTATGGTATTTTATTTGTTGATCTCTCTGAAGGAGTTTTAATGCAAGCCTTTGTGCTCATACGAGCTTTAAATTTTGGGGGGTGTGCTTGTTGCTCCAGAAAATATTCAAAGGCAGAAAATATTTACAGACGGCTCACCTAATGGGAAGACAGTATATATAATTGGATCACAGGTTCATTTTCTTAAGTTTCCCCTTGCTTCAGCAAAATAATTAAATGATGGGCTGTAGCCACTGTTTGAAATGCTGAAAAATCAAGCTTTCAGTTTGTATACTCATAGTCAGTATACAGCTCAGGGTTTATAATTGCTTGAAATTGTTCCTTGTTTAGATATGGCTAATTCTCAAATTTTACAAATACAGCTTAATTTAAGAAACATGTACTTTCCCTTAACTTTATAAGACATTTAAGAGCTCATACTGGATTGCCTGGACCCCAGGGCAATGCCACAGCAGATTTGTATACCAGGCAGATTATAGGCCTTACAGAAGCAATTGGCCATACAATCTTATTCTTTACATCATCAAAATAATAATAGTTCGAGACAATAATTTGATATTTCTAGAAAGTGTGCAAGTCAAACTGCAAAAACTTGTTCTCTGTGTCCTCAATTTTTTCATAATGCTGTTAATCCTTGAGGACTTATACCTAATCAATTATGGCAAGTGGATGTTACTCAATTCTGATTTTGGAAAATTAAAACATGTACATGTGACTTGACACCTTTTCAGGCCTTCTAGATGCAACTGCTTTTAGCAGGAGAAACAACTAAAAATTTAGTTAGTTATTGCCTACATTATCTTTCTATGCTTGGTGCTCCATATCAGATCAAGAGAGAATACAGAACTGGCTATTGCAGGGCTGGAGAGATGGCTCAGCGGTTAAGAGCACTGACTGCTCTTCCAGAGGTCCTGAGTTCAAATCCCAGCAACCACATGGTGGCTCACAACCATCCGTAATGAGATTGGATGCTCTATTCTGGTGTGTCCGAAGACAGCGACAGTGTACTCATAAATAAAATAATAAATAAATCTTTAAAAAAAAAAAAAAGAACTGGCTATTGCAGTCAGACATTTGAGATGTTTTATTGACAATTCAATATTACCCATATTACTGGGATTCCTTATAATCGCCAAGGACAAGGTATTGTGAAACAGATATCATGGAACTTTAAAATAATATCTTCATAACTCTCTTGAGTGTGGGAGGAGCAGCTACTGGTGCTTCTGCCCTGGTTATGCAAGGAACTCTAAAAAATTGGCTTTTAAAAAACAAAAGAGTGGAGTTATATCCCCAGAAGGGGTCTCCTAGAAATACTCTCCATCATGCCTTGTTTGTTCTCAATTTTCTAAATCTGAACGCTTATGGCAAATCTGCTGCCGATCGCCTCTGGCACCCTGAGACTAATAAGAATTATGCCACAGTTATGTAGAAGGACCCTCCTACCTTTAAATGGAACGGCCTGGACCCAGTTCTCATATGGGGCCGAGGATCAATATGTCTGTTTGATACCAAAGAAGGCACGGCTAGATGGCTACCAGAAAGATTAGTGAAACAAACAGATACTTCCACAAAGTCAGCCCCAATTGTAGATAAAATGGATAACAATTGAGATCCAGGGAAGAGCAATCTCCCTGAGAATTCCCTTCTTTTTTCCTTTCCAGATAAAAATGAGCCGCTCGTGGTGTTTGCTGTTGGAGGTTCTGATTCTGATGCTGGCCTCGGGACTTGTACTACTCAGAACTTCAACAGGCTATTGACAAGGACATTGAACAGCAAGAGATGGGCATCACTAATCTGGAAAAATCCCCTCATCTGCTTTTCCTTCAGCAAGGGGGACTCTGTGCCGCCCTCAGGGAGGAATGCTGTTTTTATACTGACCACACCTGTGTAGTTAGAGATAGTGTGGCCAAGATCAGAGAGAGATTAGAATGGAGAAAGAAACATCGAGAACAAGAAAAACCGGTTCTCTGCCTCTCCTTGGCTTACCACCTTCCTCCCTTCCATCCTGGGTCCAGTGGTCAGTCCCCTTCATTCAGCTTTTGGCCCTTGGGCCTTTAACAGACTCACTGGCTTTATAAAACAACAAATTGACTCCATGGCATCTCAACCTCTACAAGTGCATTATCATAGACCTGATCTGACTGATAGAGGCTTGGCTGAGCCTTGCGATGACATAACTTCTTTAGCAGCTGCATAGAACTCAGATCTGTGCACGTTAGTTCGGCATGGCATGGACACAACGTGGGTACCTGCAAGGGGTACATGACGAGGTACTGTAGGGGGAGGACCCAAATTGTCTGCTTCTGAGTTCCCCCAAAAGCAAACCCGATTACATAGAGGTTGGTGTTGATTTCTTGTGTCTCAAAGCAGCTGGCTAGGACCCTCAATATCCCATGTGGCCCCTGAGTCAAATAACCCCCTCCTCTCCCAAAAGACCATTTGAAACGATACTGGGAGGATCAGGTCAATACTTTCCCCCTCTGATTAATGCCCACTTATGTGCCGATGAGATTTCTTAATGTCCCCATTCTCCTGCCAGCCTCATTTAAAATTGTGAAAAGGGAGGAGATGCCAGGAGCCAAACCCAGGAGATTACCTGCTGTTCTGGAAAGCCTAGTCAGTACAAGATTAAGAAAGGAGGTTCTCGGGTCTCTCGGATCGCAGGTCCCACGAACTTAAAGAACGTCTGGTATGTCCTGGGAGCTGGCTACCACCGTGGGATGGTCTTGGGCAATAAGAATATGATAATGGGATGGTCTTGGGCAATAAGAATATGATAATGGGATGGTCTTGGGCAATAAGAATATGATAATGGGATGGTCTTGGGCAATGAGGATGTGACAGACTGACGAGGAGGATTCAATGGTGGGATAGCCCTAAGCAATGACCCTTCCCTAAACTTCCCATTTTGCTGTGTCTTTATAACCTGCTGCCTGAAATTAAAATTAGAGAGCTTGATCAGAACCCCAGACTTGCTCTCATCCTTTGTGTCTCTTGTCCCTTCATTCTTTTGCCCCCTTCCCTAGGGTCTCATTGAATCCCTGCTGGGCGAGGCAGTGTAAGGCCCTGGGTTTGGTTCCCTGGCACCGCCCCTAGGGAGGAAGGCAGGTAGGCAGGCACTCAGTGAGTTTTGAAGTCCCAAAAGGTTCCAGTTGAAACCCAGAACCAACATATAAAGACAGAGGGACAGGCAGGTAGGTAGTTCTTGGTGCTGCCTCATCTCAGAGAAGTCTAGTAGCAGGGTCACCCCCTAGAACCCTCGGAGCTGCAAATGCTGCAAATTTAATGGCAATGGGAAACACACAGGCAGTTGGCTGAAACACAGGGAACATTGCAAAACATGCAGCAGAAGCAGGGTCACTTGGCAATGTCCAGAAAGTCTTGGATGCTGGAGGCAAAGCGTGCAGAGAGGAGGGGGGAGTGGCTGACCTCAGGAATGGTGAATGGTGCCTTACAGTCTCCTGGGAGAGAGATCACAAGATCCTTTGCCACTCTCCAGAGGGTCATGAAAAACAGCTAAGATTTACTGACAACTGATTACATAAGAGGCTCAGGGCTACATGCCTCCAGGATGCTATCACCTCGCTTAGTTCTGACCATCTCAGAGCACCCACTTTCACCTGGAAGTCTTCCTCAGCCCCCTCCCCTGCCTGTGTGTTCCTGTGGGAGAAGAGGCAGGCAGATGCCTAGGCTTGAAGCTTGCCACTAACAGATTAGGGCCAATTCAAACGACAGGGAGGGGAATCACAATTCCCCTCCTGCCCAAACCTACATTCTCTTGAGACCTGGGGATGAGCAACTTGGGCGAGTGTATCCTCAGAACCTCAGCGCCCTATGCTGTCCATACACCTCCAGGTCTCCAAACTGCAGGATAGAACTGCCGCCTGGCACTGTGTTGCCTTGTGTTGCCCTGGACATTCCTCACTGGGCAGCATGGGAAGGCTAGACCCTCCACAGGCCCTGTATGCTGACTTGAGGCCATGGCCACCCATGTCACCGGGTTCTCACCTTCTGCATCTGGCCGCGGCTTGCCCCTTGCCTTGGATTTGCGGGCACGCTGGGTGGGTTCGGGAAGCAGCTGGGCTTCCACTTCGTCTTCCCGGGGCGGGGACTGGGTCTCCAACTCTGAATGGTAGCCTTCTAGGAACTCTTCCATCTCATCATCCCTCAGCACCTTCTGTGGGCTCCCCTCGGAGCACAGAGCCAGCAGTGCCAAGAGGCCACAGAGCAGGGATGCACTGCGCACTGCAGCCATGGCTCTGGGCACGCGCGGGAGCCGGGTGGGCTTGAGCAGGGACTTGGGTAGTAGGGGCGGCCCCCCGCGTGGCGGTAGGAAAGGGCGCCAGGAACCCTGGGGAGCAACGTGGACGTTGATGGTATCCAGAAAGGGGTGGGAGAGGGAGATTGAACGAGGACAAGGGGCTCCAGGAGAGCTTCTGGCTGGCCCAGCTCTGGCGGCAACTGGGTTCTCCTACCCCGCGTGGCTAGCTCTCACGCGGACCGCCCTCAGATCGCTTGCGACGGCCTGGCCGGGGCGGGGGCTTCTGGTTTCTGGAGGGGGAGGAGGAGGAGCTGGCCTTGGACCAGGGGCTGCGGGGGAGGGAGGCGGAGCAGCACGGAGCCCCGACTAAGAGCAGCATTAGCGCCCAGTTTAGAGGGTCTGGGTGCAGGGCGCCTAGGGGCAAGGAAGGCCTGGGAGAAAAGAATGCAGAGTTATGGGGAAGGAAGTGTGCGGGGTCTAAAGAGACTTATGATCTACCCGCTGTGCCCTCTGCTCAGAGCCCCAAAGCTTGCTGGGTGAGGGAGGGAGCAGGGCCCTGAGGGTACTGGAGATCACCTCCTTCCCAGTCTTTGGAGTTTTAGTTTTTCAAAGTGTCACCTGCTGTGTGCTGGCGCAGGTGTCACCTTTGTCCAGTTATCACCAACATCCCAGGTCTTTGGAGTCCATTTTTTCCCCCCCGAGGTAGGCTATGAAAAGCTGTTCTCAGCCAAGCTGCTGTCCTAGAGATAGGAGCCCCACTTCAGAGCTCAGGTCTCAGGTCCCAATGTGAAGTAATCGCTATTTCTCTCCTTCCTCTAACAGAAGTGTTTACAACAACAACAAATTGTTTACAATTTTTTACAACTACCACACAGGCCCAGAGGGTACGAGAGCCTCAGAGCATCCCAGGATACACCTGTCGAAGTGCCAAGGTGTCTGCCACTGGCTTCTAGAAGATAAATGTTGGCTGGTTCTAATGGCCATCACAGCTAAGCCCGGGAATGCCAGAGCATTTACCACTGAAGATTCAGGATGTGAACGTGGGCTTGTAGCCATGGGTCTGGGTCAGTAGGAGGCAGCTTTCAACCAAGGTGGGGAGGCACTCGGAT
>NW_021623094.1:0-760 GCF_004785775.1 Grammomys surdaster | reverse complement strand
GATCTCTTGCAGTAAACGTCTAAGGTGATGAACTCATCAAATTTTATCCCAGCATGTCTTTATTGCTACTTTTTCCTTGAGACTGGTCTCATATGTTCCAGTCTGGCCTAGAACTCATGGTGTAGCCAGGCAGGGCCTTAAACTCTGGATCTTTCTGTCTTCACCTCTGGAGTGCTGGGGTTACAGGCATGTGTCACTACCCCGAGTTTTATGCAGTGCTGGAGAGTGACCCAGGGCTTCCTTCCTCCATACTAAGCAAGTGCTCTGTCTTCTGAACTACGCCCCTGGCCCTACATCCACTTTTGTTTGTGTTTTGAGTCAGGTATCTGGCTATGTGTTCGGCTAAGCTGATTGTTAGTGTCTGCCTCCAGAGTGCTGGGATTACAGGTGTTCTAGTCAGGTTTCTATTGCTGTGATAAACATGACCAACAGCAACTCTTGGAACAAGGTTTACTTCACCTTACAGGGAAGTCAGGGAAGGATGGATGTTCTGGTCACCTTGATGGTGTTCACATGCCTAGAATGATCTCCTCACTTTAGTATTTTTTCTGTTCCTTAGGTATTTTTTTCTCCTAATTTCTTTTTTATGTATCTGAGTGTTTGCCTGCATGTACATCTGTATACCATGTGCATGCAGTGTCCTTGGTGGCCAGAAGAGGGCACCAGATCCCCTGGAAGTAGAGTTACAGGCAGTTGTGCACTGTCATGTGTTCTGGCACCCAGGCCTCTGTAAGAGCAGCAAGCATTTTTTTAACCTATG
>NW_021623093.1:16745-28835 GCF_004785775.1 Grammomys surdaster | reverse complement strand
GGACCATGCATGAGACCAGATTGCCTGATGCAGCTTTGACCCCCCCCAGGCCCATCCTACCATAGACTCTTGCAGCATACAGTGGACAGCCTCATGAGCTGAAGACAGCCGTACTCAGCTTCACGAACGCTCCGGCCTGAGGCTGACCTTCTTGCTAGGGTTGGAGGCTTAGGGGGACAGAGCTTCTTGGTATCCAGCAGCTGGGTGATAGTAGGATGGGGGTAGGGCCTTGGGGAGGGAAGGAGGTCTCCAGCTGTCTTTATAGTTTTCATTTTGAAGCCAGTGTGCAAAGGGTCTCACCTGGGTGAAGTCCCTGGGGACCTGGGATTTATCATCACTCTTGAGCTCACTCTTTAGATGGTAACTAATGCAGGAGAAGCCGGCTTGGGGCAGATTGGCTCTTGGCCTGCTCTGAGTTGACTGGCACCCACACATAAGGGGTATGGGCCTGTTGATTCTGGGTTAATGGAGGGACGCCGAGTCCGTGAGCCACTACCCCAAGGTGTGCATCTGCAGAGTGCCCGCCCATTGGGATGGAATCACACCGCATCGAGGACAACCAGATCCGCGCCTCTTCCATGCTGCGCCACGGCCTCGGAGCCCAGCGCGGCCGGCTCAACATGCAGGTGGGTGAGTGGACTGTCCATCTGGCACTGGGCCAGGGCCCGTCTGCCCATGCTCAGCCTTCCCTCTAACAGGCTGGTGCCAATGAAGACGACTACTATGACGGGGCGTGGTGTGCTGAGGACGAGTCACAGACCCAGTGGATTGAGGTGGACACCCGAAGGACGACTCGCTTCACAGGCATCATTACTCAGGGCCGGGACTCCAGCATCCAGTATGTGTAGATAGGTTCCTGGGCAGTGGGCAGGGGCCCGGCACAGCTCTGAGTCCCATGTGGGGCATTAGAGCCTTGGGTGAGAGCGGCTTTGTCTTGATTGTGTCTGCTCCGCAGTGACGACTTTGTGACCACCTTCTTCGTGGGCTTCAGCAATGACAGCCAGACCTGGGTGATGTCCACCAATGGCTATGAGGAAACGGTGGGTATCAGAGAGCTGCTCCACTCACACGTTTGGACCGAGGAGGACCCTTGGGAGAGGCAGGGTGGGACAGAGGCCTGCTTCTCTCTAGACCTTCCATGGGAATGTGGACAAGGACACACCTGTACTGAGCGAGCTCCCTGAGCCGGTGGTGGCCCGGTTCATCCGCATCTATCCGCTCACCTGGAACGGTAGCCTGTGCATGCGCCTGGAGGTGCTAGGCTGCCCCGTGACCCGTGAGTGAAGAGGGGGCTGCCTGAGATTTTGGGGTAACTGTGTCTGATTTGAGTGTGGACCAAAGGACAGCTGATCCCTGTATGCCTGCTTTTCTGTAGCTGTCTATAGCTACTATGCACAGAATGAGGTGGTGACCACAGACAGCCTGGACTTCCGGCATCACAACTACAAGGATATGCGCCAGGTTAGGAACCCGAGTCACAGGCTGGGATGGGCCCTGCTAGGGTACAGAAGAGCGTATACTTCCTTAGCCCTGTCCTTACTATTCCAAATATATAGTCTCCCCTTGAGGAATCTTGGTCACTCCTTGCTTTAGGGAGGAAACTAGTACCTGGGGACACCTGAGAGGGGCTGGAGTTACCTGCCTCTTCCCATAGAACCCATCAGGGGAGCAGGCGCATCCCGGTCAGTGACGTCATATCCCCTCCCTGCCAGCTGATGAAGGTTGTGAATGAGGAGTGTCCTACAATTACCCGCACATACAGCCTGGGCAAGAGTTCACGGGGGCTCAAGATCTATGCAATGGAAATCTCGGACAACCCTGGAGAGCACGAGCTTGGTGAGAGCCAGAGGACATTGTTTTTGTCAATGGCCAGAGCATCAGGGTCCTGCCCTGCTGTGCTCCTGTTGGGCTCGTACAGTGGATATGCCTGACCTGGAGAGCCCAGGGGATCCAGGCTCGCCTTGCTGAACACCATAAGCCTCTGTTGCCCACAGACCTTTTGGGTACATCTGGGTCTTGCCAGGCTAAGTGCTCGCTGTGCCTCCTGTCCTTGCAGGGGAGCCTGAGTTCCGCTACACAGCTGGGATCCACGGCAACGAGGTGCTAGGCCGAGAGCTCCTGTTACTGCTCATGCAGTACCTGTGCCACGAGTACCGTGAGGGCAACCCCAGGGTGCGCAACCTGGTGCAGGACACGCGCATCCACCTGGTGCCCTCGCTGAACCCTGATGGCTATGAGGTGGCGGCGCAGATGGTGCGTGGTGGTGGTGGGGGCGTAGAGCTTGGAGGCAGGGGCTCCTCGACCTCCCATCCCACAGTGACTTATGGTTTTCCTTGCAGGGCTCGGAGTTTGGGAACTGGGCGCTGGGGCTGTGGACTGAGGAGGGCTTTGACATCTTTGAGGACTTCCCTGATCTCAACTCTGTGCTCTGGGCAGCTGAGGAGAAGAAATGGGTCCCATACAGGGTCCCGAACAATAACCTGCCAATTCCTGAACGTTACCTGTCCCCGGATGCCACGGTGAGACACATCCTGGCTTGCTGAGTGGTGGTGGGCAGGGTGGAGGGTGGGGGATGGAAAGGGGGAAAAGGGTTTGCTGACAGGAAGCTGAGGTGCTGGCAGAGACCCTGGAGGGCAAGAGGAAGACTCAGAGGGCCATGGATAGGAGAGTAGTGTGCTCACAGATGGAAGGCAGCATTGGTTCTTATACCACCTACCCCTAGGTATCCACAGAAGTCCGGGCCATCATTTCCTGGATGGAGAAGAACCCTTTTGTGCTGGGAGCAAATCTGAATGGTGGTGAGCGGCTTGTGTCTTACCCCTATGACATGGCCCGGACACCTAGCCAGGAGCAGCTGTTGGCCGCGGCACTGGCAGCTGCCCGCGGAGAAGATGATGACGAGGTATCTGAGGCCCAGGAGACTCCAGATCATGCCATTTTCCGCTGGCTGGCCATCTCGTTTGCCTCTGCCCATCTCACCATGACAGAGCCCTACCGGGGAGGGTGCCAGGCCCAGGACTACACCAGCGGCATGGGCATTGTCAACGGGGCCAAGTGGAACCCTCGCTCTGGGAGTAAGTCAGCCCGGGAAGAGCTTGGGAAAGGCACGTGGAAGGGACGGGGGGAGGATGACCACAGATCTGTTTGTCTGTCCAGCTTTCAATGACTTCAGCTACCTGCACACTAACTGCCTGGAGCTCTCCATATACCTGGGCTGTGACAAGTTCCCCCATGAGAGTGAGCTGCCCCGAGAGTGGGAGAACAACAAAGAGGCGTTGCTTACCTTCATGGAGCAGGTGGGATAACCTGGGCTGCACAGGAGGCGGGGTGAAGCTTGGGAGGGGCGCAGACATTGGATCTCTATGTGGGCTCCCACCGCGTCTCCCTTTTGAAGGTGCACCGTGGCATTAAGGGTGTGGTGACAGATGAGCAAGGTGTTCCCATCGCCAATGCTACCATCTCTGTGAGTGGCATCAACCACGGTGTGAAGACAGGTACTTGGCATGCACTTCTTTTTTTAAGGGTCTCACCATGTACCTCTGGCTGGCTCGGAACTTGCTGTGTAGCCCAGGCTAGCCTTAAATTCATAGCCCTTGAGGAGATTTGAGCTTGTGTCATGACACCTGGTTCTTGAGTATACAGCTTTCCTTGCCTTCCCAGGTGGGGCTCACCTCGTCCTCTCTAAGCAGTAGCCAAATAGCAAGGCAAGCCTGGTTTGTGTAGCAAGTCTCTGGCCTTCTGGACCCTGCCTAAGACATTGGGCCTGCCCAGGACTGGGGAGGGCAGGGCATGGAGAGACATCTGAGGACTGGGCCTGGGGAATCTGAGAGGGCAGGGTTGGGGAGACCCTGGGACAATCAGGCCCACCTTCCCTATACAGCAAGTGGAGGTGATTACTGGCGCATTCTGAACCCGGGTGAGTACCGCGTGACAGCTCATGCAGAGGGCTACACCTCAAGTGCCAAGGTCTGCAACGTGGACTATGATATCGGGGCCACCCAGTGCAACTTCATCCTGGCTCGCTCCAACTGGAAGCGCATTAGGGAGATCTTGGCTATGAACGGGAACCGTCCCATTCTGCGAGTTGACCCCTCACGACCCATGACCCCCCAGCAGCGGCGCATGCAGCAGCGCCGTCTTCAGTACCGGCTCCGGATGAGGGAACAGATGCGGCTGCATCGCCTCAATTCTACCACAGTCCCTGCCACAAGCCCCACTCCTGCCCTTACGCCTCCCCCTTCCCCTACACCAGCCATTACCTCGAGGCCCTGGGAAGTTCCACCCACTACCACTGCAGGCTGGGAGGAATCAGAGACTGAGACCTATACAGAAGTAGTGACAGAGTTTGAGACAGAGTATGGGACTGACCTGGAGGTGGAGGAGGTAGAGGAGGAGGTAGAGGAAGAGGAGGAGGAGGAGGAGATGGATACAGGTCTCACATTTCCATTCACAACAGTAGAGACCTACACAGTGAACTTTGGGGACTTCTGAGACTGAGAACCCAAAGCCCTGGCCCAATTCCAACTAAAGCAGCATTTCCCAAGCCTGTGCTGGCAGACACAGCCATCAGATGCCCCTGGTGGGCCCTGCTCTCCCAGTGTGGGACATCAAAGCCACTGGGACCAGAGTCTGTGCAGAAGCCCCAGTTCTATCTGCTGGCCACTGGGGGAGGGGCAGGCAAGGAAGCCAACGTCACACCAATAAAACAAGCTCATGACACCGCCTTCCCCTGTTCTGACTGGCTGTCCCTATCTGTCTCATCCCACATGGCCAAGTAAGTGCTCAAGCTTCAGACCTGTAAAAAATTCATGTTTTATTTACAGGGCTTGCATTGCAAGGGTGATGTCCTGACCCAGCTGCCTCATTAGGGACCCAGCCCCAGGTCTTCCAGGTCATCTTGTTCTGCCCCAAAGCCTGCAAAGCTGATGGGCTGGCAGGCCAGGCTGCGCAGGTTCACCAGGCAGGCTGTCTGTGTGGAACTAAAGTCAGGAACAGCCACCAACAGCACCGCCTGGTCCTCAGGACCTGCAAAACAATCATATGGGGTCCACCTCAGGTTCTGGGTAGGACCTGCTCCCCAGGGAAGTCCTCAGAACAGCCACAGTTGGATGTGCTCAGAGCCATCTGAGACCCTCTCCAGTCAGCTACACCATGTCACACACAACAGCCACTGCAGAATGTCTAATCCTGTGGGGAACCTTTGTTCCCAGGTGAGGAAAAAATGTTCTCACAACTCAGACCCGGAGCCCCCAAAAGACTAAACTTACCTCGGACGATTTTGGAGCCAAAGCTGGGGGTGTTGCCACAGAAGTAGACATGAGGGCATTCCGGAAAGATGAACGGGTCGGTTTTGTAGAAGGGGTAGCACCCTGGAGAAAGGCCTGTTGTTGAGCTGTCCCACTAAGGGATCCTTCCCTTCTCACTGAATGCCAACAGCACACCAACTGTGGCAAAAGTGTTCTGTGGTCCCATGACCCAGTGGTAGTAGGGGCTGTATGCTAGTCTGTATGGTATAGGCTTTGGCCCTGGACAGAATGAACCTTCCAGAGTGGATGCCAGAGCAGCTTTTCTGAATACAAGGCTTTGCTGGGACCCCATCCCGCGCCCTTGATCCCACAAGTGTAGCTGAGCAGATACCTAGGGTGTCTGGAGCTGTGGGGCTGATGTGACGGACCCGCAGGGTCCACTCTAGGATCTCTAAATGGTCTTCCATGCTGCTATACCGGAAGATATCACTAACGTTCTGTCCAGATGTCCCCAGGAACCTGCAAGGCAAAGGCTCTGCTGATTGTGGCCTGTGGGCTGGGCAGGAGGCTATCACTGCCATCCCACCTACAAAGACTATCTCAGATCCCACCAGATGGTCTCGTGGGGGTGCCCAAGCCAACCTTGCAAAGCCAGGATTGCCTTCTGCAGCCCTGCCCCCTCCCAGACTTATTTTCCCAGGTCGCATGCCATCTCTACCTTACTCCATCAATGGTGGCTTGGTATGGGTTGGTGACCAGCTGGAGCGTGGAGTAGGCAGTGGCCAGTGGGAACATGCAGGGGTGCAGGGGCTGCTGCGGGAGTGTATAGTTGGTTGGATCAAATTCTCCTGGCATCACATCCACAGGTACCGAGGCCTAGAGGGCACAAGGCAGGGAGAGCTCACAGGCCTCAAGAAGCCCCACCTCCTACTTCAGCTACCCTACCATCCCCATCCAACTGCAGCTTCCCCCTCCAGACTTCCACCACCCCACCAGCCCCCAGGCTGCTTACGCTCAGCTGCAGAAGGATCTCGTCCAGCATTTTGACTGCCTCCACACTGGCTGCCTGGGTTTTCTTGGTGAGGTATTTGGCCTGGGAAAAGAGGCCCAGGATATGGTCAGGTCCAGAGTGAGGCTGACTAGGGGGAGGGACACCCAGAGCCCACCAGGGAGTGAGGCCTTTTGAGAACAGCCCTGGAGCATCAGGCTGGCCAGTCATGTTACCAGGCCAGGGCTGAGCAGTTGGACTCCATACCTTGTTGATGGAATCTCTGCTCTGGGTGTTATGACTGAGGAGGTTGCCTGCAAGGATGACTCGAGAGACATGGGCAGCACTGCACTGTTCTCCTTCGTCCCCAAGCTGTCCCGTCACCACATCCACCAGCAGCTGGGTGCCCAGGAGGCTCTCACCGCCACCACCACCCAGGCCCAGTCCAGATACCAGGAGCACAAATCTGCAGAGGATGGTGAGGTCTTACAGGCTCCTGGAGGGAGGAGGCAAGTCCTCCCAACACAGGCCCTGGGGTACCCGAGTGGGGCTCCTCACCTGTCTGTGTCAAGTGGGGGTACAGGCTTCTGTGGAGCCAGGTCAGCAAAGCAGTGGTCCTCAACCTGAAACCTACCGTCGTCTTTCACAGAGCCAAACACAGCCAAGACCGTTCCTGGGGAAAGGTGAAGTCAGAGCCCCACGATAGCCTTTGAGGCTCTCCTGCTCCCTAGCCACCCCACAGAGCCACTCCAGGGAATCCTTTCAGAACTGATGCCCACTTCTCAAGCTCACTGCTTTTTGGTGAAGACAGGAAGATTGACCTCCCAGATGATCATTGATGAGCAAGCAGCTTCCAATCATGTGAACCCATACCTACTTCTAAAAGACTCTGGTGCTCCAGCCTTAAACGCATAGGCCACCCCCTAAGATGCTCCTATGGGCTTCTCTAAGCGCACTGTTGCTAAGCCTCCCAAAGTCACCCTCGTTCAGGCTCCCCACCACACGGCCTGGGCTCCCACCTGTGACCAGCTTTGACACATCAATGGTGCCTTTCAGTTTGATACGCTGCAACTCATCTTCTAAGACCAGCTCGTCATCTGGGTGGATGTATTTGCTCCGAGGCGGCTGGGGAATCAGGTTGTGCTGGGAGACAGATGGAAGGCAGTCTCAGAGCCAGGTCGCCATGTTATGAAGTGTTATGACGTGGCACTACAATCCCTGCCTGACTAGATTGGCTTTCTCATGCCCTGCAGTCTGAGGCCCGGCTCAATCCACTGGACAAGGTTGGTGGTAGGGCTCACCTCCTCGCTGATCTCCCGCAGGATGGAGGGTTGGAGGGGCATGGCTTTGAAGAGCGTGCCCACCACACAGCACTGCTCCCCGGGCTGCAGCTCACACAGCTTCTTCACTTCAACTCGGCTGCCTGCACGTGAGGGCAGAGTCAGGCTATGAAACCCTACCCTGGAGTCACCCACAGAGGATAAAGAGGCTCTAGGCGGAGTGGGACCTTGACATCAAACATCCAAAGAGGCAGGGAAGGTCAGAGGCAAGGCCATGCAAAGGCAGGGAACAAGCTCAGGAACTCCTGAAGCCACCAGAAGTCAGAATGGTTCTTAACTTGTGGTCGTGACCCTGTCGCAGAGGTTGCATATCAGACTCCTGAATATCAAATGTTTATATTACAACTCATAACAGTACAAAAATTACAGCTGTGAAGCAGTAATGAAAATAATTTTATGGTTAGGGGTCACCACAACAAGAAGAACTGTATGAAAAGGCGGCAGCATAAGGAAGGCTGGGAACCACTCTTCTACAAGGAATCAGCCCTGTTGACCTGATTTCAGACTTTACAACCCCAGAACCATAAGAGAATAAATGTGTGTTGTCCTAAGTCCCCTGTTTGCAGCATCTCCTTCCCACAGACATGGGAAGTAGCTGCAAGTATATTACCTACATGTCTGCCACATGTTCTGTGCTGACAACTACCATGTCCTTAAGACTCTGCAGTCTGCTGATTTTTCCAGACAGGGTCTTACGACATAACTCTGGCTGCCCTGGAACTCACTCCATAAACCAGGTTGGCCTTCAACTCACAGGGACCCACCTGCCTCTGCCCCCCACCCCCTAGTACTAAGATTAAAGGCCTAGCTAAGACTTTGGGTTCTAATGTGCTAGCCCCTGCTCTGCCAGATTCTTTACCCTCTGAAAATACACCTCATAATTCCCACTGTGTGTCCCCTCTACCTCAGCCCATTCTACTCCCTGTGGAATCAGCAGCCTTGTTCATTCAAAGTCCCCAGGAGGAAAACCAGAACATGTGTGACTGTTCCACACGCCCAGCAGGAAAGATGTGGAAAGCTACACTGGGCAAGAAAAAAGAAAACAAGTTCCAGAGAGTTCCAGGGATTCATCAGCACAGACCAATCCTAGGACAAACTGCTGAGGGGGCAGGGTGAAGTGGAGGCTGGGCCAGAACCACACTCATGCCCTGGAGGAGCCAGGAACATTCCTCAGAGCTCCACCCAGAGCTCCATCCACAGAAGGAAAGGGGGACTCACACTACACAGATGCCAACAGAAACAGACTCCAAACTCCCACCTGTGGCTCTGCTATGGTGTAGGTGTGGTCCATCCCTCAAAGACCAGTTGTGCCCAGCCTGCCACTATGAGCTGCTCTCTAGCCAGAGAGAGCATATCAGTGAGCAATTCACACTGAAGATAATGAGGATAGGAAAACCATTTCCTCCACGGATGAAACAGTAGCCATCACTGTCAGAACTCAGCCCTTACCTCTGAGCCAAACCCAACTTTAACCCCACAGGTTAATTTATTTAATCTTCAATTTTAAGAAGCAGAGAGCTGTAATGGCTGTTTTCATGGTTAACTAGTATTCCAGGTTAGATAAGGTCCTAGTTTTAGGTGCTGGGCTGCTGGGAGCAGTGTACCCCAAGCTTACCCCAGTGCTGCTGTGCTCGGCTCACCAGGAAGGGTCTCATCTGGATAAGGCGGGTGGCATAAATATGGGCATACTGTCGGTTAAAGCTGCGCTCTCCCAGTCGGAAGGGCTGTGAGGAGTTGGTGTAAGTTGCCACAGGCACCCGGGCAAAGGTGGCATTGCTGGCCGACGGCGGGGAGAGCAGAGTGTGGGCCCTCTGTGCTGCCTGCTCTGAAAACATGGCGGCACTTCTGGCTTGTTTGGTCTAAGCAGCTGTGTGCAGGCCGAGGAGTTATCACTGCAGAGACACACAAAGGCATTCCTGCAATTCCTACTTGTACCCAAAGCAGCTCCCCACGCTGCCCACACTGCACCCAATGTGCATACATATGTCTGGAGATGTCACCCTATAACCTAATCAGATAGAGCCTGGAGCTTGTTCCAAACCTTGTTCACTACCTCCTCCTCTCCACATTTCTACCCAATTACCAGGGTCTCAAATTCAGCATACCCTCGAATGGAATTATTGATCTGCCTCTATCCAGCTCCCTGGTAACTGAGCTACCTCTGGGAATGCTGCCAGGCGTCACTAAAGAAGCCTGTCATAACATAATCAGTAATAAAAAATAAAGCATAAAGCTATCCCTGTTTTGCTCAAAACTCTCCAAAGGCTGCTTTACAGTAAATAAAACCCCAAGTTCTTACCACGACCTGTAAGATCAGCTCTGGGCCTGCTGGTCCTCCCCCCCTACCTGTTTCTCCTTCCAGGTGTCCCTTCCACAGCAGGGGCTCCAAGTAGGGCCTCTCTACTCCTGCTGGCTCTTCTCCTTTCCCCAAGGCTTACTGGCTCCTCCCCTTCAAGTCTTTCCTTAAACCTCACCTTCCCATATCTAATTAACTACATTTACTTCAGTTGACTGGACCATTTATCATCTCAAACATTTATTGTGCCTCCTCCTCCAACTGCATCCTAAGCTCCGGGAGGGCAGAGGTTTGTCTTCTTCAAGAATGTACTGTACCACTGTACCACTAAGATGAGCTTGGGGCGTGCACAGCGGATTTCAGTATATAGTATAAGGTATTTTAAACATTCTTCGTGCGTAGTTGAGATGACAACAGGCTGGATCTAGTAATGGAAGTTTTGAACACAGATTTCTTTTTTATTTTACTGTTTTGGTACAGCTATTACAAAGTTCAAAAGCCTAGCTGGCTTGGCTTGCTTTAATGCGCAACTCTGGCTTAGGGAGCAGATCCTACGAATTTGCCAAATGGGCGCATGTAAACTCAACGTAAGGCAAACATGCACGGTGGCGGCAGCGGCCCACACGGGGCTCCGGGCCGGATGCGACGTGGGATTCGCCCCGCAGCAGACGCGGCGAGCTCGGACCCACGGAGCAGTCTGAAACACCCTCAAGACCCCGGCCCGCTGCCTAGGTAGCCCCCAGCCTGATCTAGCACCCACATTGACCCCGCTCAGCAGCATACTCACCACGCCGCGCCGCATCCCGCCAATCTCCGCGCGCGCGTCCCGCCCACCGGTGCATCCCGCCAATCGCCTCCCGCCCCGTCCCGCCCATCGCTGCATGCCTCATTCAGCCAATCCCGTGCGTCCCGCCTCTAGAGGCAGAGGAAACGCGGAGCCACGCCCCCGGATCCCATGACAACCCCTTCCTTAGCGCTGGGTTTCCCGTGCGCATGCGGTGTTTGCTGCTGGGTCTCATCGCGTGAACTTGTTGGGCTGCGTGGGCCATGTGAGGCTCTGCGCCTGGCTCGTCCCACTCTCCCTGAGCTTTGTTGGTCTGGTGACCCCTGTGTGGATGAAGCTTCCCTCCCACTCTATCCTGCGCTGTGATTCTCACTCTTGGCTTCTCAGATTCCCTTGGAAGCATGAACAAATTCTCCCATCTGACCAGCAAGGAAACCCAGGCAAAATGACCCAGCTAGTGAGCAAAAGCTGGAATTCACACCTGACTGCAAGTACAGCAGTCTTTACTGAAAACATTGTTCCTTTTTTTTTTTTTAATGCCTAGTTACTCAGTCTGAAACGTGTTATTTAAGGTAGTTTTCTTCTGGCTTGGTAAATTTTTGTTTTATTTTGATTTTGTTTTGGTTTGTGTGTATGGGTGTTTTTCCTGCATGCATGTCTGTGCCCTATGTGAGTGCAGCTGCATCTTCCCTCTGAGGCCAGAAGAGGGCGTGCATATTCCCTGGAACTGGAGTTACTAGTGGTTGTGAGTTGTCCCTTGAGTGCTGGGAAGGCCACTTGAAGAGTACCCAGTGCTCTTAGCCACAGAGCCATCTCTCCAGCCTCTGGTTTTGTTTTTTAGTGGGTTTGTTTATTTTGTGTACCCGTGTGCAGTGATGTACACATGAGTGTAAATGTTCTCAACGGAATACAAAGAGACTGTGGGATCCCTTGGAGCTGGAGTTAGCAGGTGGTTGCGAGCCACCCAGTCCCAATGCCAGCACTCCGGAAAGAGCTCTTAACTAAGCCCTCTTTCCAGCCCCTTGTTTCTGTCTGGTTGGTTGGTTCTGGTTTTTGAGACAAGGTTTCCCTTGTTTCTGTTTTAATAATGATTTAAATCATTTGTTTTTAATGTTTCAGTTTGTTGAGTACTTTTTCTTTTGTAAGGTGGGGTGAGTGTGGGGTTTTGCCTACTGGCTCAAGCAGTCTGTTGCATATTTAATTATGTTGCACAGATCTTGTGTTCCAGGAACAAACCTCATTTGATGGGTTCAGAAACCACTTAGTAGAATTAGAAACCAAAGTTACAGTGACACTAAGCTCTCTCCTTGTCCAGCCCCTTGACTGGAGGTGTTTATTTACTCTTTGGCTGCTAACAGCTTTCCCTTCAATGAGCAGGACAATCTTTAAGATCTCTTGCAGTAAACGTCTAAGGTGATGAACTCATCAAATTTTAT
>NW_021623093.1:0-6745 GCF_004785775.1 Grammomys surdaster | reverse complement strand
ACTTTCTGTGGCTGGCTCTTTGCTGTCTCTGTCCACAGTCTTGCCCTACTGCAGCATGCTCTCCCTTTCCTGAACTCTGCTGTCATTAACTGTTTCCTGAACGTTTCTCCTAGCCTGTCTGGTTCCTTGTCTGAGAAAGTATTCGGGAAGAGTCCCTTACCTAAGCCACTGCACCTGAGTGCTAAGATGATTCCCAGTTCTGTGGTATAAGGTGTTGGAAGAACCATTGATTTGTGTTCGGAAGGGCTGCCCCGGGCTGGCTGAGCTCTTCTGATAACTCTGGGAATAATTAGCTAGCTGTGGGAGGAGCAGCTAGAGAACCGATTAGTGCCAGGCATCAAGATGAAGTAAATGCAGTTAATCTAGGGCTACCCCAAATGGCCCATCCAGTAAAGGTGCTTGATGCAGAAGGGGACAGACTCAGCTCTGTGCTGAGTGCTCACATAAAGGTGGAAGGACAAACTGACTCATAGAGCTGTCCTCTGACCTTCACCAATGCGATGGCCATGTGACAATAAGATTAAAAATTATAAGGAAGGAAATATGGATAATCTAATTCACCTAGTGATGAGACAACACCAAACAGACAAGCACAGCCTAAGAAAGTGCAGATAGAATATTGTTCCTGACAGACCCTTCTGCACATCAGTCACGTAAGTGAGTGGTGGACGCCTGTGCTCACCACCCTACCATCTTCCCTAGTGCACACCTTTTTCTGTCTACTTTGAGGACTGAACTCATGGCACTGAACATGCCAGGCAAGAAGAGCTCTACCAAGCTGTGTACCAAGCTCTCATACTTTTACAGAGAAAACTGATTGATAGGTTATTTTACCACCGTCGGTGAAATGAGCCAACTGGAACCAGATTGGAATATTTTAAAGGCAGGTTTATTGGGAAACTGCTCTCAGGAGGGCAGTTCACCTGGCCCAAGGACAGAGGCCAGGGAAGTCTCCCTGGGGAAAAGAGGTGGGTAGGGGAGGGAGACAAGAAGTGGGAAGGAGGCATGCACACACAGAGAAAGGAGAAGAGAGAGAGGGACCAAAACATCTGGATTATCTAGGGAAGAGCCTCTGGGGGAAGGCAGCCCAGCCTCTGCACTGGAAAGTTCACAGTTGAGGGCAGGGTATGCCAGGTAGGGACTGAGGGACGCTGGGAGAACCTGGAGGCCCAGTCTGCTTTGGTTATGTAAAATATGCATCTCAGGCCCTCAGTGTGAAACCAAACACTGATCTAAAGACTTTTGTTGTGTGTGCAGGTACACTTGTGTGTGCGGGGACTTGCTTGTGTGTGCATGCACATAAGGAAGCCAGAGGACAACTTATGTATTGCCCCTTAGAGACTTCCTACTTTTTTAGAGTCTCTCTACAGCCTGGAACTTGGCAAATAGGCTGGGATGACTGGCAGCAAGCTCTGAGGGTCTGCTTGGGTTTGCCTCCAGCACTGGGATTACAAGTGTGTGCTACCCTCCTCCCCAGGGGACTTTTAATAATGTGGGTTCTGGAGATCAAATTCAGGTCCTCTTTACTGACTAAGACCCTTTAAAAATAAATTATTTTAGATTTATTTATTTTATATGTATGAATGTTTTGCCTGTATACAGGTGTGTGTACCACATGTATGCTTGGTGCCCATGGAGGCCAGAAGGCTTTGGAAGAAGGTATTGGATCACCTGAAACTGGAATTATGGATAGTAGTGAACCACCATGTAGGATCTGGGAATTGAACCCAGGTCTTGGGTCCTCTCTAAGAATGACAAGTGCCCTTAAGCACCGAGTCATCTCTCCAGCTCTAAAATCATAGCTTTACCATCTGGTTTCTGGTCAGACATGGAAAGAGTTGGGAAGTGACCACTCCATCTACACAATAAGGAAAAATGCTGAGCATACCGAAAAGTAACAGCTTTTGTTAGAGCCATCAAAGACTTGAGGTCTCAGGGTAAACCACTGTCCTGAGAACCACAGTTTACCCACATCTAGAGCCAGACTCAGGCGGAAGAGCTGAAACTGTAATCAGCAAATGGCTAGACTCAACAGGGACAATCTTACTTCCTGGGAGCCCACAACCCTCCTGTTCTCTCCTCTTAAGTGCTGGCATTACAGCATATGTCACCAGACATGGCCCTAATATGGACAGTATTGAGGGGAAAGAAAATAACAGCCAGGGATCTGGGTGTGGTATGAGCACCTGTAATCCCAGCAGAAGGTAGGCGAGTCTGAGCTTTATGTGGCGCTGTCTTCCTGAGAACTCAAGGGAAGCTGGTGTATGTTTTGTTGTTGTTGTTGTTTTTTTCAGCTGTTCATGTTGTATACATATATATTGTACTTTCATAATACTCCCCCATTAATCTCACCCCTTCCTCTTCAACCCCCTTTTTCCCAACAGCCCCCAGCCTAGTGGATATGTTCTATTTTGTATTTTTGGGGCTCATTGCATTTAATTAGGGTTGTTTGCATGAGAGTGGGTGAGGTTATTTACTTGAGCTGCATCAGTAACCAGGGTGTGGTGGCACACCCCTTTAATCCCAGCACTCAGGATTCAGGGGCAGAAGGCTTTCTGTGAGTTCAAAGCCAGCCAGCTGTGAGTTCCCTGACAGCCAGTGCTATGTAGAAAGACTGTTCAAGGAACCAAAAGACTCCCACTATTACTCCTACTCCTCCTGTTCCTCTTCCTTCTCCTCATCCTGCTCCTCCTCCTCCTTAGCAACCATTAACTGCTCATGGCTCCTCAGGGAGGGTGGCCTGAGCCACTCCCTGTTCCATGACAGAGTGCATAAATGTTACATCTCTGAGAGTAGGAGTCTTACAGCTCAGAGTGGGGAGGACTTTCCAATGCAAGTGTTGCAGCTCTGGAGGAGATATCCTGGCAGTCAGGAGCCAAGGAGCATCACAGAGTCACACCACACAGCAAACCTTACACAAGAGATTGATTGGAAAAGAGGCAAGAGGATGGCTGCCTCTGCTCAGGTGAGAAGCAGCAGAGAACCAAGCAGGAGGCAGGCTTTATATAGGGTTTTCTTGTTTTGGGACTTTCCAGGGTGGGGATTGATGGGATTCCAAGCCCAGGACTTGAGGTCAGGCTTTGCTCTGAAGGGTGAAGTTTGATCTGCATCTGGAGGGGCTGGGTCCTCCCCTGATGATGACATTAGAGTATTTGGGGGGTGGGACCTGGTGGTTGGAGGTCCTCAGGGGCGGGTCTGGCCACTAGCATCTCGAGGGGCTTAAGGAATGTTGGCGAGCCCACTCTTGTTCTGGTGGAAGCTCGGGCTTAATGAAACTCCTCACTGCTCATGAGTCTCACCTTCAGAAGCTCCTCCGCTACCAGTCAACTGGCTAGGGTCTTTCACCTAAACAGAAATTGTGGGTGGGCAAGGGCAAGCTCTTCCAGTGCCAGGTGATTGACAGCTTGGGTTTTCTTCAGGGAATGGCAGCAGTGAGCAAGAACAGTGAGCAAGTAGGAATATTAGCAGCCGGCGCCCTCTGGTGGAATGTGTGCAGACCTCCACCGGGGGGACCCCTTCACTCTGTAAGCATTAGAGCTCTTTAAAGTGTTTATATTGTCATTATTTTACGTATATGGTTTGTATGTTCTGTGTATCAGGTGTATGCCTGTTACCCTCGAAGGTCAGAAGGAGTTGGATCCCCTGAAAGTGAAGTTACAGATGGTTGTTAGCTGTCTTGTAGGTGCTGGAATCAAACCCTGGTTCTCTAGTAGAGCAGCCAATGCTCTTAACTGCTCAGCCATCTCTACAGCCCTTCCTTTTTAGCGCTAGTGTGGGCCCAGGGAACTGGTTTTCCCAACCATTGACTGCAGCTTGTTACTGTAACTTGCAGGGAAGCCTAAGCCTGAGGATTTTCAAGTCCTCATGCGATCAATGTTCCAGCTCCCTGGGCCTTAATGTTTGGCGGTTCTCGGGAACTCTGCCAGTGACCAGAGCCTGCACTTCCTGTCCTCTGGCTCCTTCCAGCCTTTTATCCTTCTTCAGCCTCAGATCTCTGCCATCTTGACTCCACTCCTTCTCCTTGTTCCTGCCCTGGCCACGCCCCTGAGCTCTTCTGTTCTTCTCCAGCTGCTGAGGAGCCAGATGCTTCCTCCTTTTTGCACCTGCTAAGCACAGCTGCCTGCTAAAGCTGCCATTCTGTTTTATCTTTTTAGAATTATTTGACTTTTAATCGTGTGTGTGTGTGTGTGTGTGTGTGTGTGTGCTGGGGCCAGAGGAATCCCACCCCTGGAGCTGGCATTTCTGGAGATTGGCATCTGCTTGATGTGGACGCTGGGGATCAAAGCCAGGTTCTGTGCAAAACCAGTACACACTGTAAACCCTGAGCTGTCCTCCAGCCCATCCGCTCCTGGCTCCCTGCCTGCTCCCTGGTCTTTTTCTTGTCATCAGCTCAGCCTATACTAGTAAAAGTAGGAAAGAAAAGACTGCTCATAAGTCTTCTGTTGAGCCTGATGTTGCCAATCCTGGGAGGTGGGGTATCCCAGGAGACTGGCTCTAAGGCACCTCATGATTCTGAGCAGCCTGTGAATATAGTCAGAGGAAGGGAGCTTGTAGCACATGTCACCTGCAGGTGAAGGTTTGTATTGAATGACTCTCCCTCTGGAAGAAAGCCCAGTATTAACTGTTAAGCAGCCTCTCCAGTCCCTGACAGTCCTTTAGCTCAAGGCAGCCAGGACACCAACGAAGATCCCAAGCTGGAACCAAGGAGTCATGTGTCTGCACCCAGCTTTGCTTATGTACAGGAACATAAACATCGGGAGAGCCTTCAATGACGACATCATTAATACAAATAGCGATTTTCACAGATTTTAAGTGCTTAACACCCACCCAGGTAGCCAGGGAAATGAAGGCCTCCTTCCCTCGGTCTCACTGGTTGCTACAATGAAGCAAAAACCAAGGAAAACTGAGAAAAAAACTGAGTGTCTTGAACATGGGTGGAACCCTTTCAAAAGAGTTTTCAAATAGGCAGAATCATTCCGTTCTTATGAGACCCTAAAAGCAAGCAGGAGAGGTCAGGCTAAGCTTGGATACATGAGGGTCAGGCTGACCTGAGACCATGTGGGAGGGGTCAGGCTGAACATGGAGCATACAGATAATGACCGGGCTGAGCAGGGGACAGAGGGATTCAAGTTGAGCTGGGGGCACATCTGCTAGACACATCTGGCCTCAGGAGGTAGCCTGCTCTGCTATCTCCCTGTTCTGACTCACTCATCTCTTTTTCTTCATCCACCTCTTGTCCAACGTCAGGCTTCTGTGGTGGAGGATGGGGAAAGTAATAGTCCACTGTAGGAGAGAAAGCCTGGGTTAGCTGGCCCGAATCTATGCTGGCCTGGGGTCCTTACCTCACAAAAGGCCGTAAGGCAAGCATCAACAATAGAGAGGTTTCTGAGTTTATCATCATTGGATGGGAGTTTTTAGATGTTTTCCCCTTGGTTTCTGTTTCTTATCTGTCTGGTTAGATTAGCTAGTCTTCAGGTCCAGTGGGGTGACTCCTCTGGGGATTTTGTGGACTCCATGACCATTACAGTCCTAGTACTAGCATAGCCTGGGGTCCCTGGTACTGGTGGGCCTGTGGGAAAGCAGGCCCAGTTGTGAGCCAACCCCATTGGAAAAGGCAGATGCAATGAGCTGGCAGGAAGCCTGCTAGAGCCCAGGGTACAGAGGGCTGGGCCAACATAGGGAAACAGGACTGAGAGACCTAGAGACACTCCTAGTGTCAAAGTCAGGAGCCAGGAATGTAGGCAAAGAAGGCCCAGTGTCCTGACTACAGTCTCCACCCCAGATGTCCATCTGCCTGCATCTAAGGACATAGAGAAGCTACATACTCACAGTCATCGTAGTTGGGGATCAAGTAGCTATCCCCATAGTCAGGGGGCAGCATGGGCTTCAGAGGTGGATCTGTGGAGGAGGGTGGAAGTGAACCAGGGCCTCTCTCCTGACCACAACCCCCTCTACTGCCTCCCATCCTACCGACTTCCTTCTTTTCCTCTGGCTCTTCGGTCTTCTCCTCAAGGCGCTCTGGCCAGAGCCTCTTCCTGCTGGGTGTCGGTCTGGGCTGTTTCTGGCGATGGATGTACTGAACTAAGGGGGAGGCAGATTCTGAGCAGCCATGCTGGTGGGCTTCAGGTCGAACCCTCAGTGCCCAGGCCTCAGTCTAGTCCACACACGGGGAGGCCCTACTTACAGTCCTCATAATCTTCCCGCTCTATCTGGTCACTGTAGTCCAGTGTGGGCATCTCAGTCTCCTCCTCTGGCTCTGAGGGAAGATAACAGTAGCCTAGTGACAACCTACCAAGGTAGACTAGAGCTGAATGCTGAGTCACTGTGAAATCAGAGGATGACAGCTACTCACCCGGCTGCTGCTGCCTGTCCTCCACCGAGGTCTCCCCTCCTTGACCCTGCCAGGTATTTGAGAAGGTTCCTTCTACAACACAGAAGTCAGTAGAGCAGGTGAACAGGGGTGCCTACCCAGATTCCCTAGAGTGCTTAAACCTAGAATGCATCAGAGCTTTTGTGGATTTCAAGTCACCCTGAAATCAGAGGATCACAGCTACTCACCCGGCTGCTGCTGCCTGTCCTCCACAGTGGACTCCCCTCTTTGACCCTCCCAGGTATTTGAGAAGGTTCCTTCTACAACACAGAAGTCCGAAGAGCAGGTGAACAGGGGTGCCTACCCGGATCCCCTAGAGAGCTTAAGGCCACAATGCATCAGAGCTTTTGTGGATTTCCAGTCACCATGAAATCA
>NW_021623092.1:0-3011 GCF_004785775.1 Grammomys surdaster | reverse complement strand
TCTGTGTCCAAGTGCATGAAGATTCTAATATGCACACAGTGCTTTGCTTAGCCAGCAAGCCTAACTAACACAGGCCTTGTGTCCTGATCACTAGTGGAAACCCACCTTGCCCTGCATACAACTTGTTTGCCCATTGGCTGACTTCAATCTGATTTTTCTAAAGTGTGTCTGGCAAACCCTTTCATCAACATTGGGAACCCACCCAAACACTGTATTGTCCCTGCCCTCTCTGCTCAGTGCTCTTTGCTTCCTTTCTCAGGAGCATACACTTACCTAACTTTGGAACCTCTGGATCTTCTGTTCTGTGGGATGAGTAGGCTGTAGTATCACCAGTTACCTGTGTGCTGATGTTATCAGTGTTCTGGTAAGGGTGTGACACTAGACCCTGCTGTACCTCCTTGAGTATGATGGTTTGAATATACCTGGCCCAGGGAGTGGCACTATGAGAAAGTATGGCCTTGTTGGAGGAAGTGTGTCATTATGAATATGGGCTTTAAGACCCTCATCCTAGCACCCAAGAAGCCAGTCTTTCCCTGTTTGTCTTTGGAATAAGATGTAGGACTTTCAGCTCCTCCTGCATCATACCTTGTTAGGACATTGCCATGCTCCCACCTTAATGATAATTGAATCTATAAACCTGTAAACTAGCCCCAACTAAATATTGTCCTTTTAAGAGTTGCCTTGGTCATGGTGTCTATTCACAGCAGTAAAACTCTAATAAGTTGTACCAGAGACTGGGTTACTGATGTAATAGACCTGACTATGCTTTTATTTTGAAGAGTTTGGATTTGGGGACTTTGGATTTGGAAAGCAGTGGAATATTTTAAGTGGGGCTTAGTGAGCCATCCTAGTAGAAATATGGAAGACTTTGTTTCTGAGAGTGAATTGAACTACACAGAGTGGGACCAAGAACTTTTAGTGGAGAAAAATTCAGAATGTGGAGTAGAGACTGTTTTTGAGGTATTTTGGTGAAGAATATGGCTGCTTTTTGACATCATCCAAAGAGTCTGAGGCTAAGGTAAAGAGATTTAGATTAGTTGTGTTGAAAAAGTAAGTCTCAAATCAACCTGGTACAAATTCTGTTGTGTGAGTACTAACGTTTACACTTATGAAGAGCGTTTTAACGAAAAGGAGCAAGTTGAGAAAGGAAAAATACAAAATATATGGTTAAGTATTAAAGGATCACCAGGAAGTAGAATGGAGTTGTCCAGATATGGTGGGACACATCTTTAATCCCAGGAGACAATGCCAAAGAGATCTCTGAGTTCAAGGTCAATCTACAGAGCAAGTTCCAGGACAGCCAAGCTTAGGTAGTAAGGGAGTTGGGAAAAAAACTAGTAATAAATAAGGGGTGTCAGGTATGTTCCAGCCCCAGCAAGCAGCAGACAGAACTCAGCAGCTTTGGCCTTGTGGCTCTGGCTTTAGAGTCTAGAATAGAAGGGACTACTGTGACCGTTGATGCTGGTTAGCTGGAGCTAAGAAATTAGTGGTGATTAAGAAGAGACCAGCATCACTGAGGTGAAATCTGGGAAGTATTTTCTGAGAGCACAAAGAAGCTGCGTTGTAGAAATAGCAAAGATTGTACCTCGTGTGTTCGCTGGGCTTGGTAATAGGTAAGAATCACCCAGGTGGTACTGGTTTTGAAGGTATGAAGGAGTCATGGAGAGCAGCTGAGGCTTGCCACTGTGAGAGGCTAGGGAAGGCCATTGGTGAGAGTGCAGCCTCAGTTGCAGTTGATGGCCCAGGACTGAAGGAGTCATGCAAAGAAGTTGAAGCTTGGCACCATGAAGAGAGCCTATGAGAGGCTGTGAGAGGCTACTGATGAAGCCTAGTAGCAGCAGAAGACCCCAGTATATTGGAGATGCCAGCACCTTGGGAGGATCACCCAAAATGGCAGTAGTGGAGTGGAGTCAACCAGAGCCTAGAGTGCTACAGAGAGCAGAGCTGGAGAAGTGACATAAGCCCTTTGGAGGAGCCCAGAAGACCATGTGTGGATCCCAGACATTGAAACGAGAAGCTGTGAACATGGAGTTGACTTGGAGACCCCCAAGATATTAAAGATGCCAGAGCTGTGGGATGCCTGCTGAGGAAAGCTGCTAACAGGGAATGGAACCAGCCAAGGAAAAAAAAGTTTGTTGTAGTCTACAAAGATGAAAAAGGAGCTAGAGATCTGAAGACCTCTTTGACATCAGACATGAAGGAAGATGCAGAGTTTGGAGTTTGCCCAGCTGGGTTCCTGACTTGATTCAGGGATTACAGTTAAGTGATTGAATGAATCTCAGAAGAGACTTTGAGCTTTGGACTTTTAACATTGAGATTGCTATAGACTATGGGAACTTTTGAAGTTGGACTAAATATCTATACTTTTTGTTATGCTATGTCTAGGTATGGCCCCCATAGACTCATGTGTTTGGACAAGCCTATGGGGACCAGAGAGAGGCACTATTAAAAGATGTAGCCTTATTGGAGGAAGTGTGTCACTGTGGGTGTAGGCTTTAAGACCCTTATCCTAGCACCCTGGAAGCCAGTCTTCTGTTTGCCTTTGGAACAAGATACAGAACTTTCAGCTCTTCTGCACCATGCCTGCCTGGATGCTGCCATGGTCCTACTTGAAGATAATGGACTGAATCTCTGAACTTGTAAACCAGCCCCAATTAAACGTTGTCCTTACAAGAGTTGATTTGGTCATGGCGTCTGTTCACAGTAGTAAAACACTCTCTGAGACACCCCCACTCTTACCCCTCGCAATCTTTGTAGCTCAGCCACCTGCCTCTCTAAGGCTAACAGGCAAGTGGGTAAGACAGTCAAGGCTAAGCAAGTCCTACTCATAGCAGCATTGGAGAGGGTGTTTTTGCTCTGGTAAGCTTGAGCAGTATTGGTTTCTGATGGTTATTCAGGGTGATAGTTTGACTCAGACCTTCTACTCACACATGTGTCATGCTTGGAGCATAAATTCCCTGAGTATCCTATTGTATGGGCCACAGAAAAAGCCATCAGCCTGGGTGACATGG
>NW_021623091.1:6760-9584 GCF_004785775.1 Grammomys surdaster | reverse complement strand
GGGGGGGGGCACACGTCTTCCGGTTAGCAGATTAGATATTCCCGTAAAGGCTTGGGGGAAAAGGTCACTTTAACACATCTTGAAAAGCATGCGTTTGGTCCTACTGTTCCTTAGGGACTCACAGATACTTCTACAGTCATTTGTCACCAAACATTTCACAGTTAACCATCTGCTCTTTGAATCTGCTTTTGATTTGTATGAGTTTTGGAAAAGACCATAAGCATCAAAGCCTTGTTTTCTGATAATGAAGTGATCTTTTATTTTATTTTTACCCATACAAGCCAGAATTAAAGAATTATTTATTTTGTTTCTTTCTTTATTAACTTATTTAGCTGATCCAGTCTAGCTTCAAACTATGTGAACTCTGGGTCCTTCCTGCCTCATTAGAGCTTCCTGAATAGAAAGCGGGGCACAGATCTTAAGTGGGCCCTAGAGGATACATTCATTACCTGTTTAGGTCTGTCTTTCTCTGTGTTGGGGCTTGCCAGAATCTTACTCATTAATTCCATAAGGAATTTCTATTTTTTATGTGTATTAAATTAATTATATGTAAATAATTCAGTGCTGACATGGAGTAAAGGCTGTATATTTTTTAAGTAAAATTACTATATTTATATGCAAACAATAGTTATGCATAATGTCTTTCAAAAACAAATACTTTTGTCCCTCTGATCAAAGAAAGTAAATATTTACAAAATACATTTTGAATGTACTTATGAGTTTGTTTTACTACCCCCTGTTGTTTTTTTTACATTACATTTTTGTGTTTATTTGTTGATGAAGCGGTTGCACATTCCATAGTGTGAATGTCTGTCAGTTTTATCATTCTGACTGTGTGTTTTTGGGAATCTCACTTAGGTCTTAGGCTTAAGAGCAAATGGCTTATCTGCTGGGCCACCTTGCTGGCTCTTTTTTAAGACTTTTACTTTTTTACTCACAATATCTTAAAACTTAGACTAGGCTGTTAGTAAAACCCAGCATTTGGGGAGTGTTTCCACAAACAAATGTGTTAATGTAAGCTCTGTGATAATCAAGGTAGAGAATAGTAACCTTACTCATCTAAAATACTCTTGGGGCCTTTCCTCTACAGTGCATGTGATACTTTGATCTATATACTGTCTTAATAATTCTATTCTCTTGTTTTGTTCCTGGAGACAGAGTTTCTCTGGCTGTCCTGGAACTCTTTCTGTAGACAGGCTAGCCTCAAACTCACAGAGATCCACATGCATCTGCCTCCGAAGTGTTGGAATTAAAGGTGTGTGCCACCACTACCTGGCTTAAAATTTGTTTGTTTTGTTTTACAAGACTGGATTTCTCTGTGTAGCTCTGCTATCCTATAGCTTGCTCTGTAGAACAGGCTGGCAAGAACTGAGAGATCCACCTGCCCTTTCCTCTGAGTGCTGGAAATAAGGGTAAGCACCACCACCCTAATTCTGTACTTTTAAATTATTCTGAATGAAATCATATGTGACTTTTAGAGTTTGCCATTTTCACAGGCAAGTGCATTTGATACTCATCTATGTGGTCATGTGTGTTATCAATTTGTTATGTGATGCTGTTGAGTAATATTTCTAGTAGTATTATTTTCAGTTTAAAAAAAATGAATAATACCACTGTGAGCATCTGTCTAAAGATTTCTGTATGAGCACATCTTTATTTCCTATAAATACCTACCAGTAAAATTACTGGATTATTTTGTATATTTAACTTCATAAATAACTGCTACACTTTTTCCACGTGGCTATAATAGTTTGATTTCACACAGTAATGTGGGGAAGCAATAGTTGTTCTGTATGCTTTGTTTTGAAATAGAGTCTGTATACCATGCTGGTTTGTATGCCAGACCTGGAATTCACATTAGCATCTTGAGTGCTGGAATTGCTGTGTTCCTGGTATTCTTAATGATGAATGATTCTGACTATTCACTAGTGTGCATATTTACCATTCTTATATTTTTGGATAACATGTGTTTAATTCTGTTACTTATTTCTGATTTTTTTCCTGGGTGTTAAGTTTTTCTTATATATTCTGGATGCAAATTCTTTGTGAGATATGTATTTAATAAATATTTTCTAACCTGCATTTTAGTTTTATACTAGAAATCAGAAGTAGACTTCAAATAAGTAGACAAAAAAGAAAAAAAATGCAGGTTCTTTACAGCAACAACTCACTGTTTGGTAGCAAGTTCTATATTAGTTACTTTGCTGCTGTAGTGAAAAGCAACTATTGGAAGAAGGAATTGATTTTGGCTTCTGGTTCCAGTGGCATAAAAGTCCATCATGGCGTTCGCAGCAGGCAGCAGTTGGTAGGTAGGATGCTGAAGGCTTATATCATCAGCTTCAGGCATGATGTGGAGAGTGTGATGTGGAGCTGGGACAGAGCTTTCTGTCTCATACTTCCCAGTGACATACTTCCTTCACCAAGGCTGCATCACAAAAACCTCCCCAAATTGCACTGTCTACTATGGAGCAAGTATTCGAATACATGAGCCCTATTCAGAGCACACATATGTGTAGTGTATCTACAACACTTTCCTTCCAAGTTCCCAACTGTACTGCTCAAGTTCATGGTTTCTTTATTTTTGGTGTGTGTGTGTGTGTGTGTGTGTGTGTAATATACAAATACAAACTGTCAAGTCCATTTAGGGTTGCTATTCCATCCTCTTTTCAGCTTGAATTCCCTTCAGTATTTTTAATCTCCTTATTGAACTCAATTTTCTAATCCTGGATTGTCTTCGTCCTCTCATTTGGCCATATTTGTGTGTTCTCTTGGGTTTTACTCAGGCTTTCTTTTTTTTTTTTTTTTTTTTTTTTTTTTTTTTTTT
>NW_021623091.1:0-6660 GCF_004785775.1 Grammomys surdaster | reverse complement strand
TTTTTTTTTTTTTTTTTTTTTTTTTTTTTTTTTATTGGATGATTTATTTACATTTCCTATGTTGTCCCCTTACCCCATCCCCCACCACCCCCTCGGAACCTCCAATCCCCTCGCCCCTCCTCCTTCTTCTCTGTGGATGTAACCTCTATCTACACCCCCCCCACTCCCACCTCCCCACCCTCAAAATTCCCACCCCCTGGGGCATCCAGCCTTCATGAGGTCAAGGTTCTCTTCTTCCACCTATGCCCAGCAGGGCCCTCCACTTTTACATATTCAGCTGAAGCCCTGGATCCCCCCCTAAGTGCTCCCAGGCTGGTGGTTTAGACCCTGGGAGCTGTGGTTGGTTGGTATTGTTGCTCTCCTCATGGTGCCACAAACCCTTTCAGCTCCTTCAGTCTTCACTCTAACTCCTCCATTGAGAACCCCATGATCAGTTCAATGGCTAGTTGTGAGCATCTGCCTCTGAATATGTCTGACTCTTGAAGGCCTCTGAGGAGATATCCATATCAGGCTCTTATCAGCATGCACTTCCTGTCTTCCACATCAGCATCTACCTTTGGTGATTGCACATGGGATAGATACTCAGGTGGGGTGGTCTTGAGACGGCCCCTCCTTCAGTTTCTGTCCCTCACTTTGTCTCCATATTTGCTCCCTTGAGTATTTTGTTGCTCCTTCTAAGAAGGACCGAATCACCCTCACTTGGTCTTCCTTCTTTATGGGCTTCATGTGGCCTGTGAGTTGCATCTTGGGCATTTCAAGGTTCTAGGCTAATATCCAATAATCAGTGAGTGAATACCATGTGTCTTCTTTTGTGATTGGCTTACCTCACTCAGGATGATAATTTCTAGTTCCATCCATTTACCTAGGAACCTCTCGAATTCATTGTTTTTAATAGCTGAGTAATACTCCATTGTGTAAATATACCACATTTTTTGAATCCATTCCTCAGTTGAAGGACATCTGGGTTCTTTCCAGCTCCTGGCTATTATAAATAAGGCTGCTATGAACATAGTTGAGCATATGTCCTTGTTATATGTTTGAGCATCTTCTGGGTATATGCCTAGGAGTGGTATAGCTGGATCCTCGGGTAATGCTATGTCCAATTTTCTGAGGAACCGCCAGACTGATTTCCAAAGTGGTTGCACCATCTTGCAGTCCCACCAACAATGGAGGAGTGTTCCTCTTTCTCCACACCCTCGCCAGCATCTACTATCACCTGAGTTTTTAATCTTAGCCATTCTGACTGGTGTGAGATGGAATCTCAGGGTTGTTTTGATTTGCATTTCCCTGACAATTAAGGATGCTGAACATTTCTTTAGATGCTTCTCGGCCATTCAAGTTGCTTCCGTTGAAAATTCTTTGTTAAGCTCTATACCCCATTTTTAATAGGGTAATTTGGTTGTCTGGAGTCTAATTTCTTGAGTTCTTTGTATATATTGGATATTAGCCCTCTATCAGATGAAGGATTGGTAAAGATCTTTTCCCAATTTGTTGGTTGTCGTTTTGTCCTATTGACAGTGTCCTTTGCCTTACAGAAACTTTGCAATTTTATGAAGTCCCATTTGTCAATTCTCGATCTTAGAGCATATGCCATTGGAGTTCTGTTCAGGAACTTTTCCCCTGTGCCCAAGTATTCGAGGCTTTTCCCCACCTTCTCTTCTATTAGTTTCAGTGTATCTGGTTTTATGTGGAGGTCCTTTATCCACTTAGATTTGAGCTTTGTACAAGGGGATAAGAATGGATCAATTTTCATTCTTCTACATGTTGTCTTCCAGTTGAATCAGCACCATTTGTTGAAAATGCTGTCCTTTTTCCACTGGACAGTTTTAGCTCCTTTGTCAAAGATCAAGTGACCATAAGTGTGTGGGTTCATTTCTGGGTCTTCAATTCTATTCCATTGATCTTCCTGCCTGTCTCTGTACCAATACCAGGTAGTTTTTATCACTATTGCTCTGTAGTACAGCTTGAGGTCAGGGATGGTAATTCCTCCAGAAGTTCTTTTATTGTTGAGAATAGTTTTCGCTATCCTGGGTTTTTTGTTATTCCATATGAATTTGAGAATTTCCTTTTCTAACTCTGTGAAGAATTGAGTTGGGATTTTAATGGGGATTGCATTGAATCTGTAGATTGCTTTTGGCAAGATGGCCATTTTTATTATATTAATCCTGCCAATCCATGAGCATGGGAGATCTTTCCATCTTCTGAGATCTTCTTCAATTTCTTTCTTCAGAGACTTGAAGTTCTTGTCATACAGGTCTTTCACTTGCTTGGTTAGATTCACACCAAGGTATTTTATATTATTTGCAACTATTGTGAAGGGTGTCATTTCCCTAATTTCTTTTTCAGTCTGTTTATCTTTCATGTAGAGGAAGGCTACTGATTTGTTTGAGTTGATTTTATAACCAGCCACTTTGCTGAAGTTGTTTATCAGGTTTAGGAGTTCTCTGGTGGAAGTTTGGGGGTCACTTAAGTATACTATCATATCATCTGCAAATAGCGATATTTTGACTTCTTCCTTTCCTATTTGTATCCCTTTGACTTCTTTTTGCTGTCTAATTGCTCTGGCTAAGACTTCCAGTACTATATTGAATAGGTAGGGGGAGAGTGGGCAACCTTGTCTAGTCCCTGATCTTAGTGGGATTGCTTCAAGTTTCTCTCCATTTAGCTTGATGTTGGCTACTGGTTTGCTGTAAATTGCTTTTACTATGTTTAGGTAGGGGCCTTGAATTCCTGATCTTTCCAAGACTTTTATCATGAAGGGATGTTGAATTTTGTCAAATGCTTTCTCAGCATCTAGTGAGATGATCATGTGGTTTTTTTCTTTAAGTTTGTTTATATAGTGGATTACATTGATGGATTTCCGAATATTGAACCATCCCTGCATTCCTGGGATAAAACCTACTTGATCATGATGGATGATTGTTTTGATGTGGTCTTGGATTCGGTTTGCTAGAATTTTATTGAGTATTTTTGCATCGATGTTCATAAGGGAGATTGGTCTGAAGTTCTCTTTCTTTGTCGGGTCCTTGTGGGGTTTGGGTATGAGTGTAATTGTAGCTTCATAGAACGAATTGGGTAGTGTTCCTTCTGTCTCTATTTTGTGGAATAGTTTGAAGAGAATTGGTATTAGGTCTTCCTTGAAGGTCTGATAGAATTCAGCACTAAAACCATCTGGTCCTGGGCTTTTTTTAGTGGGGAGGCTTTTGATGACTGCTGCTATTTCCTGAGGGGTTATGGGACTATTTAGATGGTTTATCTGCTCCTGGTTTAACTTCGGTACCTGGTATCTGTCTAGGAAATTGTCCATTTCATCCAGGTTTTCCAGTTTTGTTGAGTATAGGCCTTTGTAGTAGGATCTGATGATTTTTTGAATTTCTTCAGTTTCTGTTGTTATGTCTCCCTTTTCAGTTCTGATTTTATTAATTTGGATACTGTCTCTGTGCCCTCTGGTTAATCTGGCTAAGGGTTTATCTATCTTGTTGATTTTCTCAAAGAACCAACTCCTGGTTTTATTGATATTTTGTATTGTTCTTTCTGTTTCTATTTGGTTGATTTCAGCCCTGAGTTTGATTATTTCCTGCCTTCTACTCCTCCTGGGTGTATTTGCTTCTTTTTGTTCTAGAGCTTTTAGTTGTGCAGTCAACTTGTTAGTGTGTGCTCTTTCCAGTTTCTTTTTGTAGGCACTTAGAGCTATGAGCTTTCCTCTTAGCACTGCCTTCATGGAGTCCCACAAGTTTTGGTATGATGTGTCCTCATTTTCATTGAATTCTAAAAAGTCTTTTATTTCTTTCTTTATTTCTTCCTTGACCAAGTCATCATTGAGTAGAGAGTTGTTCAGTTTCCATGTGTACGTGGGTTTTCCATTGTTTTTGTCATTATTAAAGACCAGTCTTAGTCCGTGGTGATCTGATAAGATGCAAGGGATTATTTCAATCTTTTTGTATCTGTAGAGGCTTGTTTTGTGACCAATTATATGGTCTATTTTGGAGAAGGTACCATGAGGTGCTGAGAAAAAGGTATATTCTTTTGTTTTAGGATGAAATGTTCTATAGATGTCTGTTAAGTCCATTTGGTTCATAACTTCTGTTAATTTCAAAGTGTCTCTGTTTACTTTCTGTTTCCATGATCTGTCCATTGCTGACAATGGGGTGTTGAAATCCCCCACTATTATTGTGTGAGGTGTAATGTGTGTTTTGAGCTTTAGTAAAGTTTCTTTTATGTATGTAGGTGCCCTTGCATTTGGAGCATAGATGTTCAGAATTGAGAGTTCACCTTGGTAGATTTTTCCTTTGATGAGTATGAAGTGTCCTTCCTTATCTTTTTTGATTAATTTTGGATGAAAGTCGATTTTATTTGATATTAGAATGGCTACTCCAGCTTGTTTCTTGGGACCATTGGCTTGAAAAATTGTTTTCCACCCTTTTATTCTGAGGTAGTGTCTGTCTTTGTCACTGAGGTGCGTTTCTTGTATGCAGCAAAATTCTGGGTCTTGTTTGTGTATCCAGTCTGATAGTCTGCGTCTTTTTATTGGGGAATTGAGACCATTGATGTTAAGAGATATTAAGGAAAAATGATTGTTGCTTCCTGTTATTTTTTTTATTAGAGGTAAAGTTATGTTTGTATCTTTTTTGGGGGTTGTTGGAAGATTACTTACTTGCTTTTCCTAGGTTGTAGTTTCCCTCCTTGTGTTGGCATTTTCCATCAATTATCCTTTGAAGTGCTGGGTTTGTGGGAAGATATTGTGCAAATTTGGTTTTGTCATGGAATATCTTGGTTTCACCATCTATAGTGATTGAGAGTTTTGCTGGGTATAGTAATCTGGGCTGGCAATTGTGTTCTCTTAGGGTCTGTATGATGTCAGTCCAGGCTCTTCTGGCTTTTATAGTCTCTGGTGAGAAGTCTGGTGTAATTCTTATAGGTCTGCCTTTATATGTTACTTGACCTTTTTCCCTTACTGCTTTTAGTATTTTTTCTTTGTTTTGTGCATCTGATGTTTTGATTATTATGTGACGGGAGGTATTTCTTTTCTGGTCTAGTCTATTTGGTGTTCTGTAGGCTTCTTGTATGTTTATGGGCATCTTGTTCTTTAGGTTAGGGAAGTTTTCCTCAATAATTTTGTTGAAGATATTTACTGGCCCTTTAAGTTGGGAATCTTCATTCTCATCTATACCTATTATCCTTAGGTTTGGTCTTCTCATTGTGTCCTGGATTTCCTGGATGTTTTGAGTTAGGAGTTTTTTGCTTTTTTCATTTTCTTTGACAACTGTGTCAATATTTTCCACCGTATCTTCTGCATTTGAGATTCTCTCTTCTATCTCTTGTATTCGGTTGGTGATGCTTGCGTCTGTGACTCCTGATCTCTTTCTTAGGTTTTCTATCTCCATGGTTGTCTCCCTTTGAACTTTCTTTATTGTTTCTATTTCTAGTTTCAGATCCTGAATGTTTTTGTTTAATTCCTTCTTTGTGTTTTCTTCCATTTCTTTAAGGGATTTCTGTGATTCCTCTTTAAGGGCTTCTATCTGTTTACTTGTACTCTCCTGTATTTCTTTAAGGGAGTTACTTAATTCCTTCTTATAATCCTCTATCATCATCATGAGAAGTGATTTTAATTCTGAATCCTGCTTTTCAGGTGTGATGGGGTGTTCAGGGCTTGCTATATTGGGAGAATTGGGCACTGATGATGCCAAGAAACTTTGGTTTCCGTTGCTTATGTTCTTGCGCTTGCCTTTCGCCATCTGGTTAACTCTAGTGGTACCTGCCCTCACTGTGTAAAACTGGAGTCTGTATTTCCAGTTATCTTGCTTATTGCAGAGCTCCTCAGAGTCCAGAGGTCTCTGTGGTCTTATGCTCCTAATCTCCTGGGTGGAATAACTCCTGGGACTCAGGCCACCTCTTGGATCTGGAAATCCTTCTGCTCTGAGTGCAGTGGGTCCTCGATGACTCAGGATTCAGTTTCAGCTGCTCTGAGTGCAGTGGCTCCAGCTGCTCTGAGTGCAGTGGCTCCTGGATGACTCGGGATTCAGTTTCTCAACAGGACAGGAGCAGACCGACTCTGTGTCACCTGCTCTGAGTGCAGTGGCTCCTGGATGACTCAGGATTCAGTTTCTCCACAGGACAGGAGCAGACCAACTCTGTGTCTGATCCAGCCCAGAGGACCAGGCAGGGGCAGAAGGGAAGTGGAATTCCGGAGGGGCGGGGTTTGGGTAGCTGCTGTGCCCTGGATGTCCCTGGCTCCCCGATCTATCTCTGGGGTTTAGGGAGTGAGATGGAGTTCTTACCAGCTGCTCTGAGTGCAGTGGCTCCTGGATGACTCAGGATTCAGTTTCTCCACAGGACAGGAGCAGACTGACTCTGTGTCTGCTCCAGCCCGGAGGACCAGGCAGGGGCAGAAGGGAAGTGGAATTCCGGAGGGGCGGGGTTTGGGTAGCTGCTGTGCCCTGGATGTCCCTGGCTCCCCGATCTATCTCTGGGGTTTAGGGAGTGAGATGGAGTTCTTACCAGCTGCTCTGAGTACAGTGGCTCCTGGATGACTCAGGATTCAGTTTCTCCACAGGACAGGAGCAGACTGACTCTGTGTCTGCTCCAGCTCGGAGGACCAGGCAGGGGCAGAAGGCAGAAATCAGCTTCTTAAAATCTGCTTGGCATTCAAAATGTATTTAG
>NW_021623090.1:609-1475 GCF_004785775.1 Grammomys surdaster | reverse complement strand
AGAAGATGCTCGAACATATAACAAGGACATATGCTCAACTATGTTCATAGCAGCCTTATTTATAATAGCCAGGAGCTGGAAAGAACCCAGATGTCCTTCAACTGAGGAATGGATTCAAAAAATGTGGTATATTTACACAATGGAGTATTACTCAGTTATTAAAAACAATGAATTCGAGAGGTTCCTAGGTAAATGGATGGAACTAGAAATCATCATCCTGAGTGAAGTAAGCCAATCACAAAAGAACACACATGGTATTCACTCACTGATTATTGGATATTAGCCCAGAACCTTGAAATGCCCAAGATGCAACTCACAGGCCACATGAAGCTCATAAAAAAGGAAGACCAAGTGGGGGTGATTCAGTTCTTCTTAGAAGGAGCAACAAAATACTCAAGGGAGCAAACATGGAGACAAAGTGAGGGACAGAAACTGAAGGAGGGGCCATTTGAAGACCTTTCCACCTGAGTATCCACCCCATATGCAGTCACCAAAGGTAGATGCTGATGTGGAAGTCAGGAAGTACATGCCGATAAGGGCCTGATATGGATGTCTCCTCAGAGGCCTTCAAGAGTCTGACATATTCAGAGGCAGATGCTCACAACTAGCCATTGAACTGATCATGAGGTTCTCAATGGAGGAGTTAGAGTGAGGACTGAAGGAGCTGAAAGGGTTTGTGGCACCATGAGGAGAGCAACAATACCAACCAACCACAGCTCCCAGGGTCCTAACCACCAGCCTGGGAGCACTTATGGAGGGATCCAGGGCTTCAGCTGAATATGTAAGAGTAGAGGGCCCTGCGGGGCACAGGTGGAAGAAGAGATACTTGACCTCATGAAGGCTGGACGCCCCAGGGGGTGGGAATT
>NW_021623090.1:0-509 GCF_004785775.1 Grammomys surdaster | reverse complement strand
GGGGGGGTAGGTGGGGGTTACATCCACAGAGAAGAAGGTGGAGGGGTAAGAGGATGGGGGGTTCCCTGGTGGGTGGGGGATGGGGTAAGGGGATAACATATGAAATGTAAATATAATATCCAATTAAAAAAAATGGGGTATAGAGCTTAACAAAGAATTTTCAACTGAGGAAAGTCGAATGGCTGAGAAGCACCTAAAGAAATGTTCAGCATCCTTAGTCATCAGGGAAATGCAAATCAAAACAACCCTGAGATTCCATCTCACACCAGTCAGAATGGCTAAGATTAAAAACTCAGGTGATAGTAGATGCTGGCGAGGGTGTGGAGAAAGAGGAACACTCCTCCATTGTTGGTGGGACTGCAAGATGGTGCAACCACTTTGGAAATCAGTCTGGCGGTTCCTCAGAAAATTGGACATAGCATTACCCGAGGATCCAGCTATACCACTCCTAGGCATATACCCAGAAGATGCTCGAACATATAACAAGGACATATGCTCAACTATGTTCA
>NW_021623089.1:6760-9584 GCF_004785775.1 Grammomys surdaster | reverse complement strand
GGGGGGGGGCACACGTCTTCCGGTTAGCAGATTAGATATTCCCGTAAAGGCTTGGGGGAAAAGGTCACTTTAACACATCTTGAAAAGCATGCGTTTGGTCCTACTGTTCCTTAGGGACTCACAGATACTTCTACAGTCATTTGTCACCAAACATTTCACAGTTAACCATCTGCTCTTTGAATCTGCTTTTGATTTGTATGAGTTTTGGAAAAGACCATAAGCATCAAAGCCTTGTTTTCTGATAATGAAGTGATCTTTTATTTTATTTTTACCCATACAAGCCAGAATTAAAGAATTATTTATTTTGTTTCTTTCTTTATTAACTTATTTAGCTGATCCAGTCTAGCTTCAAACTATGTGAACTCTGGGTCCTTCCTGCCTCATTAGAGCTTCCTGAATAGAAAGCGGGGCACAGATCTTAAGTGGGCCCTAGAGGATACATTCATTACCTGTTTAGGTCTGTCTTTCTCTGTGTTGGGGCTTGCCAGAATCTTACTCATTAATTCCATAAGGAATTTCTATTTTTTATGTGTATTAAATTAATTATATGTAAATAATTCAGTGCTGACATGGAGTAAAGGCTGTATATTTTTTAAGTAAAATTACTATATTTATATGCAAACAATAGTTATGCATAATGTCTTTCAAAAACAAATACTTTTGTCCCTCTGATCAAAGAAAGTAAATATTTACAAAATACATTTTGAATGTACTTATGAGTTTGTTTTACTACCCCCTGTTGTTTTTTTTACATTACATTTTTGTGTTTATTTGTTGATGAAGCGGTTGCACATTCCATAGTGTGAATGTCTGTCAGTTTTATCATTCTGACTGTGTGTTTTTGGGAATCTCACTTAGGTCTTAGGCTTAAGAGCAAATGGCTTATCTGCTGGGCCACCTTGCTGGCTCTTTTTTAAGACTTTTACTTTTTTACTCACAATATCTTAAAACTTAGACTAGGCTGTTAGTAAAACCCAGCATTTGGGGAGTGTTTCCACAAACAAATGTGTTAATGTAAGCTCTGTGATAATCAAGGTAGAGAATAGTAACCTTACTCATCTAAAATACTCTTGGGGCCTTTCCTCTACAGTGCATGTGATACTTTGATCTATATACTGTCTTAATAATTCTATTCTCTTGTTTTGTTCCTGGAGACAGAGTTTCTCTGGCTGTCCTGGAACTCTTTCTGTAGACAGGCTAGCCTCAAACTCACAGAGATCCACATGCATCTGCCTCCGAAGTGTTGGAATTAAAGGTGTGTGCCACCACTACCTGGCTTAAAATTTGTTTGTTTTGTTTTACAAGACTGGATTTCTCTGTGTAGCTCTGCTATCCTATAGCTTGCTCTGTAGAACAGGCTGGCAAGAACTGAGAGATCCACCTGCCCTTTCCTCTGAGTGCTGGAAATAAGGGTAAGCACCACCACCCTAATTCTGTACTTTTAAATTATTCTGAATGAAATCATATGTGACTTTTAGAGTTTGCCATTTTCACAGGCAAGTGCATTTGATACTCATCTATGTGGTCATGTGTGTTATCAATTTGTTATGTGATGCTGTTGAGTAATATTTCTAGTAGTATTATTTTCAGTTTAAAAAAAATGAATAATACCACTGTGAGCATCTGTCTAAAGATTTCTGTATGAGCACATCTTTATTTCCTATAAATACCTACCAGTAAAATTACTGGATTATTTTGTATATTTAACTTCATAAATAACTGCTACACTTTTTCCACGTGGCTATAATAGTTTGATTTCACACAGTAATGTGGGGAAGCAATAGTTGTTCTGTATGCTTTGTTTTGAAATAGAGTCTGTATACCATGCTGGTTTGTATGCCAGACCTGGAATTCACATTAGCATCTTGAGTGCTGGAATTGCTGTGTTCCTGGTATTCTTAATGATGAATGATTCTGACTATTCACTAGTGTGCATATTTACCATTCTTATATTTTTGGATAACATGTGTTTAATTCTGTTACTTATTTCTGATTTTTTTCCTGGGTGTTAAGTTTTTCTTATATATTCTGGATGCAAATTCTTTGTGAGATATGTATTTAATAAATATTTTCTAACCTGCATTTTAGTTTTATACTAGAAATCAGAAGTAGACTTCAAATAAGTAGACAAAAAAGAAAAAAAATGCAGGTTCTTTACAGCAACAACTCACTGTTTGGTAGCAAGTTCTATATTAGTTACTTTGCTGCTGTAGTGAAAAGCAACTATTGGAAGAAGGAATTGATTTTGGCTTCTGGTTCCAGTGGCATAAAAGTCCATCATGGCGTTCGCAGCAGGCAGCAGTTGGTAGGTAGGATGCTGAAGGCTTATATCATCAGCTTCAGGCATGATGTGGAGAGTGTGATGTGGAGCTGGGACAGAGCTTTCTGTCTCATACTTCCCAGTGACATACTTCCTTCACCAAGGCTGCATCACAAAAACCTCCCCAAATTGCACTGTCTACTATGGAGCAAGTATTCGAATACATGAGCCCTATTCAGAGCACACATATGTGTAGTGTATCTACAACACTTTCCTTCCAAGTTCCCAACTGTACTGCTCAAGTTCATGGTTTCTTTATTTTTGGTGTGTGTGTGTGTGTGTGTGTGTGTGTAATATACAAATACAAACTGTCAAGTCCATTTAGGGTTGCTATTCCATCCTCTTTTCAGCTTGAATTCCCTTCAGTATTTTTAATCTCCTTATTGAACTCAATTTTCTAATCCTGGATTGTCTTCGTCCTCTCATTTGGCCATATTTGTGTGTTCTCTTGGGTTTTACTCAGGCTTTCTTTTTTTTTTTTTTTTTTTTTTTTTTTTTTTTTTT
>NW_021623089.1:0-6660 GCF_004785775.1 Grammomys surdaster | reverse complement strand
TTTTTTTTTTTTTTTTTTTTTTTTTTTTTTTTTATTGGATGATTTATTTACATTTCCTATGTTGTCCCCTTACCCCATCCCCCACCACCCCCTCGGAACCTCCAATCCCCTCGCCCCTCCTCCTTCTTCTCTGTGGATGTAACCTCTATCTACACCCCCCCCACTCCCACCTCCCCACCCTCAAAATTCCCACCCCCTGGGGCATCCAGCCTTCATGAGGTCAAGGTTCTCTTCTTCCACCTATGCCCAGCAGGGCCCTCCACTTTTACATATTCAGCTGAAGCCCTGGATCCCCCCCTAAGTGCTCCCAGGCTGGTGGTTTAGACCCTGGGAGCTGTGGTTGGTTGGTATTGTTGCTCTCCTCATGGTGCCACAAACCCTTTCAGCTCCTTCAGTCTTCACTCTAACTCCTCCATTGAGAACCCCATGATCAGTTCAATGGCTAGTTGTGAGCATCTGCCTCTGAATATGTCTGACTCTTGAAGGCCTCTGAGGAGATATCCATATCAGGCTCTTATCAGCATGCACTTCCTGTCTTCCACATCAGCATCTACCTTTGGTGATTGCACATGGGATAGATACTCAGGTGGGGTGGTCTTGAGACGGCCCCTCCTTCAGTTTCTGTCCCTCACTTTGTCTCCATATTTGCTCCCTTGAGTATTTTGTTGCTCCTTCTAAGAAGGACCGAATCACCCTCACTTGGTCTTCCTTCTTTATGGGCTTCATGTGGCCTGTGAGTTGCATCTTGGGCATTTCAAGGTTCTAGGCTAATATCCAATAATCAGTGAGTGAATACCATGTGTCTTCTTTTGTGATTGGCTTACCTCACTCAGGATGATAATTTCTAGTTCCATCCATTTACCTAGGAACCTCTCGAATTCATTGTTTTTAATAGCTGAGTAATACTCCATTGTGTAAATATACCACATTTTTTGAATCCATTCCTCAGTTGAAGGACATCTGGGTTCTTTCCAGCTCCTGGCTATTATAAATAAGGCTGCTATGAACATAGTTGAGCATATGTCCTTGTTATATGTTTGAGCATCTTCTGGGTATATGCCTAGGAGTGGTATAGCTGGATCCTCGGGTAATGCTATGTCCAATTTTCTGAGGAACCGCCAGACTGATTTCCAAAGTGGTTGCACCATCTTGCAGTCCCACCAACAATGGAGGAGTGTTCCTCTTTCTCCACACCCTCGCCAGCATCTACTATCACCTGAGTTTTTAATCTTAGCCATTCTGACTGGTGTGAGATGGAATCTCAGGGTTGTTTTGATTTGCATTTCCCTGACAATTAAGGATGCTGAACATTTCTTTAGATGCTTCTCGGCCATTCAAGTTGCTTCCGTTGAAAATTCTTTGTTAAGCTCTATACCCCATTTTTAATAGGGTAATTTGGTTGTCTGGAGTCTAATTTCTTGAGTTCTTTGTATATATTGGATATTAGCCCTCTATCAGATGAAGGATTGGTAAAGATCTTTTCCCAATTTGTTGGTTGTCGTTTTGTCCTATTGACAGTGTCCTTTGCCTTACAGAAACTTTGCAATTTTATGAAGTCCCATTTGTCAATTCTCGATCTTAGAGCATATGCCATTGGAGTTCTGTTCAGGAACTTTTCCCCTGTGCCCAAGTATTCGAGGCTTTTCCCCACCTTCTCTTCTATTAGTTTCAGTGTATCTGGTTTTATGTGGAGGTCCTTTATCCACTTAGATTTGAGCTTTGTACAAGGGGATAAGAATGGATCAATTTTCATTCTTCTACATGTTGTCTTCCAGTTGAATCAGCACCATTTGTTGAAAATGCTGTCCTTTTTCCACTGGACAGTTTTAGCTCCTTTGTCAAAGATCAAGTGACCATAAGTGTGTGGGTTCATTTCTGGGTCTTCAATTCTATTCCATTGATCTTCCTGCCTGTCTCTGTACCAATACCAGGTAGTTTTTATCACTATTGCTCTGTAGTACAGCTTGAGGTCAGGGATGGTAATTCCTCCAGAAGTTCTTTTATTGTTGAGAATAGTTTTCGCTATCCTGGGTTTTTTGTTATTCCATATGAATTTGAGAATTTCCTTTTCTAACTCTGTGAAGAATTGAGTTGGGATTTTAATGGGGATTGCATTGAATCTGTAGATTGCTTTTGGCAAGATGGCCATTTTTATTATATTAATCCTGCCAATCCATGAGCATGGGAGATCTTTCCATCTTCTGAGATCTTCTTCAATTTCTTTCTTCAGAGACTTGAAGTTCTTGTCATACAGGTCTTTCACTTGCTTGGTTAGATTCACACCAAGGTATTTTATATTATTTGCAACTATTGTGAAGGGTGTCATTTCCCTAATTTCTTTTTCAGTCTGTTTATCTTTCATGTAGAGGAAGGCTACTGATTTGTTTGAGTTGATTTTATAACCAGCCACTTTGCTGAAGTTGTTTATCAGGTTTAGGAGTTCTCTGGTGGAAGTTTGGGGGTCACTTAAGTATACTATCATATCATCTGCAAATAGCGATATTTTGACTTCTTCCTTTCCTATTTGTATCCCTTTGACTTCTTTTTGCTGTCTAATTGCTCTGGCTAAGACTTCCAGTACTATATTGAATAGGTAGGGGGAGAGTGGGCAACCTTGTCTAGTCCCTGATCTTAGTGGGATTGCTTCAAGTTTCTCTCCATTTAGCTTGATGTTGGCTACTGGTTTGCTGTAAATTGCTTTTACTATGTTTAGGTAGGGGCCTTGAATTCCTGATCTTTCCAAGACTTTTATCATGAAGGGATGTTGAATTTTGTCAAATGCTTTCTCAGCATCTAGTGAGATGATCATGTGGTTTTTTTCTTTAAGTTTGTTTATATAGTGGATTACATTGATGGATTTCCGAATATTGAACCATCCCTGCATTCCTGGGATAAAACCTACTTGATCATGATGGATGATTGTTTTGATGTGGTCTTGGATTCGGTTTGCTAGAATTTTATTGAGTATTTTTGCATCGATGTTCATAAGGGAGATTGGTCTGAAGTTCTCTTTCTTTGTCGGGTCCTTGTGGGGTTTGGGTATGAGTGTAATTGTAGCTTCATAGAACGAATTGGGTAGTGTTCCTTCTGTCTCTATTTTGTGGAATAGTTTGAAGAGAATTGGTATTAGGTCTTCCTTGAAGGTCTGATAGAATTCAGCACTAAAACCATCTGGTCCTGGGCTTTTTTTAGTGGGGAGGCTTTTGATGACTGCTGCTATTTCCTGAGGGGTTATGGGACTATTTAGATGGTTTATCTGCTCCTGGTTTAACTTCGGTACCTGGTATCTGTCTAGGAAATTGTCCATTTCATCCAGGTTTTCCAGTTTTGTTGAGTATAGGCCTTTGTAGTAGGATCTGATGATTTTTTGAATTTCTTCAGTTTCTGTTGTTATGTCTCCCTTTTCAGTTCTGATTTTATTAATTTGGATACTGTCTCTGTGCCCTCTGGTTAATCTGGCTAAGGGTTTATCTATCTTGTTGATTTTCTCAAAGAACCAACTCCTGGTTTTATTGATATTTTGTATTGTTCTTTCTGTTTCTATTTGGTTGATTTCAGCCCTGAGTTTGATTATTTCCTGCCTTCTACTCCTCCTGGGTGTATTTGCTTCTTTTTGTTCTAGAGCTTTTAGTTGTGCAGTCAACTTGTTAGTGTGTGCTCTTTCCAGTTTCTTTTTGTAGGCACTTAGAGCTATGAGCTTTCCTCTTAGCACTGCCTTCATGGAGTCCCACAAGTTTTGGTATGATGTGTCCTCATTTTCATTGAATTCTAAAAAGTCTTTTATTTCTTTCTTTATTTCTTCCTTGACCAAGTCATCATTGAGTAGAGAGTTGTTCAGTTTCCATGTGTACGTGGGTTTTCCATTGTTTTTGTCATTATTAAAGACCAGTCTTAGTCCGTGGTGATCTGATAAGATGCAAGGGATTATTTCAATCTTTTTGTATCTGTAGAGGCTTGTTTTGTGACCAATTATATGGTCTATTTTGGAGAAGGTACCATGAGGTGCTGAGAAAAAGGTATATTCTTTTGTTTTAGGATGAAATGTTCTATAGATGTCTGTTAAGTCCATTTGGTTCATAACTTCTGTTAATTTCAAAGTGTCTCTGTTTAGTTTCTGTTTCCATGATCTGTCCATTGCTGACAGTGGGGTGTTGAAATCCCCCACTATTATTGTGTGAGGTGTAATGTGTGTTTTGAGCTTTAGTAAAGTTTCTTTTATGTATGTAGGTGCCCTTGCATTTGGAGCATAGATGTTCAGAATTGAGAGTTCACCTTGGTAGATTTTTCCTTTGATGAGTATGAAGTGTCCTTCCTTATCTTTTTTGATTAATTTTGGATGAAAGTCGATTTTATTTGATATTAGAATGGCTACTCCAGCTTGTTTCTTGGGACCATTGGCTTGAAAAATTGTTTTCCACCCTTTTATTCTGAGGTAGTGTCTGTCTTTGTCACTGAGGTGCGTTTCTTGTATGCAGCAAAATTCTGGGTCTTGTTTGTGTATCCAGTCTGATAGTCTGCGTCTTTTTATTGGGGAATTGAGACCATTGATGTTAAGAGATATTAAGGAAAAATGATTGTTGCTTCCTGTTATTTTTTTTATTAGAGGTAAAGTTATGTTTGTATCTTTTTTGGGGGTTGTTGGAAGATTACTTACTTGCTTTTCCTAGGTTGTAGTTTCCCTCCTTGTGTTGGCATTTTCCATCAATTATCCTTTGAAGTGCTGGGTTTGTGGGAAGATATTGTGCAAATTTGGTTTTGTCATGGAATATCTTGGTTTCACCATCTATAGTGATTGAGAGTTTTGCTGGGTATAGTAATCTGGGCTGGCAATTGTGTTCTCTTAGGGTCTGTATGATGTCAGTCCAGGCTCTTCTGGCTTTTATAGTCTCTGGTGAGAAGTCTGGTGTAATTCTTATAGGTCTGCCTTTATATGTTACTTGACCTTTTTCCCTTACTGCTTTTAGTATTTTTTCTTTGTTTTGTGCATCTGATGTTTTGATTATTATGTGACGGGAGGTATTTCTTTTCTGGTCTAGTCTATTTGGTGTTCTGTAGGCTTCTTGTATGTTTATGGGCATCTTGTTCTTTAGGTTAGGGAAGTTTTCCTCAATAATTTTGTTGAAGATATTTACTGGCCCTTTAAGTTGGGAATCTTCATTCTCATCTATACCTATTATCCTTAGGTTTGGTCTTCTCATTGTGTCCTGGATTTCCTGGATGTTTTGAGTTAGGAGTTTTTTGCTTTTTTCATTTTCTTTGACAACTGTGTCAATATTTTCCACCGTATCTTCTGCATTTGAGATTCTCTCTTCTATCTCTTGTATTCGGTTGGTGATGCTTGCGTCTGTGACTCCTGATCTCTTTCTTAGGTTTTCTATCTCCATGGTTGTCTCCCTTTGAACTTTCTTTATTGTTTCTATTTCTAGTTTCAGATCCTGAATGTTTTTGTTTAATTCCTTCTTTGTGTTTTCTTCCATTTCTTTAAGGGATTTCTGTGATTCCTCTTTAAGGGCTTCTATCTGTTTACTTGTACTCTCCTGTATTTCTTTAAGGGAGTTACTTAATTCCTTCTTATAATCCTCTATCATCATCATGAGAAGTGATTTTAATTCTGAATCCTGCTTTTCAGGTGTGATGGGGTGTTCAGGGCTTGCTATATTGGGAGAATTGGGCACTGATGATGCCAAGAAACTTTGGTTTCCGTTGCTTATGTTCTTGCGCTTGCCTTTCGCCATCTGGTTAACTCTAGTGGTACCTGCCCTCACTGTGTAAAACTGGAGTCTGTATTTCCAGTTATCTTGCTTATTGCAGAGCTCCTCAGAGTCCAGAGGTCTCTGTGGTCTTATGCTCCTAATCTCCTGGGTGGAATAACTCCTGGGACTCAGGCCACCTCTTGGATCTGGAAATCCTTCTGCTCTGAGTGCAGTGGGTCCTCGATGACTCAGGATTCAGTTTCAGCTGCTCTGAGTGCAGTGGCTCCAGCTGCTCTGAGTGCAGTGGCTCCTGGATGACTCGGGATTCAGTTTCTCAACAGGACAGGAGCAGACCGACTCTGTGTCACCTGCTCTGAGTGCAGTGGCTCCTGGATGACTCAGGATTCAGTTTCTCCACAGGACAGGAGCAGACCAACTCTGTGTCTGATCCAGCCCAGAGGACCAGGCAGGGGCAGAAGGGAAGTGGAATTCCGGAGGGGCGGGGTTTGGGTAGCTGCTGTGCCCTGGATGTCCCTGGCTCCCCGATCTATCTCTGGGGTTTAGGGAGTGAGATGGAGTTCTTACCAGCTGCTCTGAGTGCAGTGGCTCCTGGATGACTCAGGATTCAGTTTCTCCACAGGACAGGAGCAGACTGACTCTGTGTCTGCTCCAGCCCGGAGGACCAGGCAGGGGCAGAAGGGAAGTGGAATTCCGGAGGGGCGGGGTTTGGGTAGCTGCTGTGCCCTGGATGTCCCTGGCTCCCCGATCTATCTCTGGGGTTTAGGGAGTGAGATGGAGTTCTTACCAGCTGCTCTGAGTACAGTGGCTCCTGGATGACTCAGGATTCAGTTTCTCCACAGGACAGGAGCAGACTGACTCTGTGTCTGCTCCAGCTCGGAGGACCAGGCAGGGGCAGAAGGCAGAAATCAGCTTCTTAAAATCTGCTTGGCATTCAAAATGTATTTAG
>NW_021623088.1:0-1402 GCF_004785775.1 Grammomys surdaster | reverse complement strand
AGAGCCTGGCTGCTGAGTGCAGGCGAGCCTCGGTCCGTGGCGCCCACAAGGAACTCGAAAGCCTTCAGGGTCTCATAGTCCAGTGCCCTGAGCGCAAACAGCTGCCCGTTGTCTGCGTTGATGGAGATGAGCGAGTCGAGGGCCAGCTGCGGGTCTTGGGAAGGCAGGAGCGAGTAGGTGATGTGGGCATTGGAGCCTGAGTCTGAGTCTGTGGCACTGATGGTGCCTATGTGCAGGGCGGGGCTGTTGTTCTCGTGGACGAACATGGTGTAGGAAGTTTGAGTGAAGGCGGGGGCATTGTCGTTGATGTCGGACACCTGTACTGTTATGGTGTGCTGGGTTGTGAGCCTGGGTGTGCCCAGGTCGGTGACCGTGATGGTGATGTTGTACTCAGCTCTGCTCTCTCTATCAAGTGGCCCTTCTGTCACTAAAGTGTAATAATTCTCAAATGTGGGTTTCAGGAGAAATGGGATATTGTTCTGGATAGAACACACCATCCTTCCATTGTCCCCAGAATCAGAATCAGAAACACTAAAAACAGCAACTACAGTCTCTGCAGAATTTTCTGGGACAGGGACTGTGAGCTTCCTGATCGTCAACTCTGGAGCATTGTCATTCACATCCAACACCTGTACAGCCACAGTGCATTTCCCTAAAAGGTCTCCTCCATCGATGGCTGTGATTTCTATGTTATAATGGCTAATTCCCTCGAAATCCAGCTGTTTGCTCAGACGGATTTCTCCTGTGACTTTGTCTATTACAAATGGTTGAGACACTCCATCACCTTGAAACAGAGAATAGGCTACATTGCCATATATCCCAGCATCTAAATCCCTGGCAGACACTGTGACAACTAAGGCATCAAGGGGGCTATTTTCAAGAATCTGCACCTCATAGAGTGATTGTATAAACTGAGGGGCATTATCATTGATGTCCACAACTTCAATTCGAACCGTGGTAGTCCCAGACTTGGGTGGAGCACCTCCATCCAGAGCTGTGAGGGTTAAAGTGAGCTCAGGCTGCTCCTCCCTGTCCAGGGCTCTGTCCAGCACCAGCTCTGGGTACTTCCTGCCATCTGAGCGACTGTGAGTAACGACGTGGAAATGGAGGTTTGGACTGACTGTATAGTTCTGAACAGCATTGCTCCCTATGTCAGGGTCCTGAGCTGCCTTCAGAGGAAACATAGTCCCTGGCTGGGCATTCTCAGGGATTTTTAGAAGCATCTCCCTGTCAGGGAACTCTGGAGAATGGTCATTTACATCAGTGAGTTGCAGTTCAGTTTGGAAGAACTGCACAGGGTTTTCCAGTATGATCTGGAAATGCAGTATACAGGGTTCTGTCGCCCCGCACAGCACCTCACGGTCTAGTTTTTCCTTCAAGAACAAATTCTCGGTCTCTGCAT
>NW_021623087.1:0-3758 GCF_004785775.1 Grammomys surdaster | reverse complement strand
ATTATTTCAGGGAAAGATGCAAATATTTAAACTCCAGAGGAGTGACACTTGAGATATAAGAAAACAAATAAAGGGTAAACAAAATCAGTGTGTATACATTATGTATATGCGTGACAAATTCATAAGGAAACCCATTGGCTTGTGCAGTGAATGTGTAAAAAGTAAAACATATAAGTACAGATATTAGATTATAAACCAAACTCTTCAGTTGTTCATATTCTGCAAAAAGCTCAACAAAGCCTTCTTGCAGTTGTATCCACACAGTCTTACCTACTTAGAAGTCACATAATATGTTTATTTAGGTCATTTAATATATGTAATTCATAATTCAGTTAAATTAATCATAATTCAAATCAATTATGAACAAGTACTTTTGTATTATGCCGTAGTCAGCACAATTAAAAAATGAAATTTACTGAGAATACTTCAAAGTTTCACCAAATAATAAATTAGTAATTAATCAAATAACATGAATGAACTGTCTTGCTTTCCATATCTACAAAACAACATGAAGTGAAAATTTCTGAGAACTAATACCCAGGATCAAATAGACTGCTGAAATTTCCAGAAATTCCCTGGGTCTTTTGAAAGGTGAAGAGAAGCTGCAGGGAAAGCAAAGGAAACATGTGTGTTAATATAAACCAGAGACAGGGCCACAGTGCACAGCATGCTTAGAATGCACAACTCTCTGGACATGATTCCGGCACCATGCAACCATGCAATCTAACTCAGTTACCTTTCCTATTTCTATGATAAAATACCACAACAAAAACAAATTATGGAAGGAAAAGTTTGTTTTGGCTCCCAGTTCAGGATTACACCATGATGAAGAAGCTAGAAGACAGAAGCTTGAAGCAACTGGTCACACTGCATCTCCAGGCAGGAAGAAGAGAGCAATGCACACTTGCGCATAGCCCACTTTATTCTCTTCATACAATCCAGGATCCCAGCACAGGGAATGGTGCTACCCACAGTGGACTTCTATGGCTGGTCTTTCCACCTCAATTAACCAAAGCAAGATAATCCTTCATAGGTTTGCGTAGTGATTCTAGATCTCAAGTTGAAAACTGAGATTAGCACAAGACCCACAAAGGCTACATTTACACTTTTATTTGTAGAACAGCAGGATGAATAAAAAGAAATTGTTCAACAAAATGAGATCACTAAAGTCTTGATTCTTTGGAGGACTCAGTGGTTCCTTCTGTTATTGAAGTTAGTTTTAAAATAAGATTGTGCCAAGGAATGAATTAACAAGATTTGGTTATTTGTTGGTTTGCTTGTTTCTTTGTTACTTGGAAATGTACCTAGAACCTGAGAGACATGAATGGTCTACTTCTGATCAAATAGTCTTACTCTCTTAACACTTTTATTTAGTGACAGAGATGACAAATTATTAACATATAAAGTTGTATCTTTACTATTTACAAAGGAAATTGCTAAAATTAATATTTGTAGAATGATGTGTTAGGTATATGGTGATCAAATAATGCAGATAATCTCTAGCATACATAGTTCTCATAAGAATAAAAAGGCACAACTCTAGTGTCTTAATATTTTAGTACAGGGACTGTTTATAATTCAGAAGGCAAATATACTCACGGCTACTAAAAGTAGCTAAAATGATTTCAGCTATGATTAAAGCTCACTAACAGAATGTGTGTTTAGTATGTAAGAGATCCTATATTAAACATCCAATAGTAACAAAATAAAGTCAAGTACAGAATTAAAATGCAAACAACTTGGCCATAAAAATTGAAATTATGTGGTAAATCAGGTAAAGTAGCTGGCAATTGGGAGACAGAGACAGATAGATGTCTGCTTGAGGCCATCCTGGTCTACTTAGTAAGTTCCAGGATAGCCAGAGCTACATAGTGAGACCTTGAAAACAGAACAAAACAAAACACCAGATGACATAAAATTTTATTGTGTAATACTTGAGCTAAAGCAAAATGTAAGTTATGTCCTTAATATCTACTAAAATAAAAAATACTAAGTACAGTGGATATTGAGAAAGAAGTAAACCTTTTAGTAATGAAGGGCATGCATATGCTTTGATTACAGTGTCAATACTTAGTTAAAGCGATTCACTTTCTTAAGAGGATCATATTGCAATAAATTTGCCAAAAACAAATTCACTAAAACAAATACAGCAGTTAACTGAATACAATGCTATGCCTCCAGTGCGGACTTTCCTTCACTTCTCTCCCAGGGTCCTGAACCACTAGGTTGGAGATCATGGGTTTAAGGAATTTGAACTCACCAGTTCCAGACTCCCCAGTCAGACACACCTCATACTGGTAGCTCTGGGACAGAGTTCCAGTTCGGCCAACATCCACCAGGTGGCCAGGAAAGTGGCTCTCAGGCACAGAGAAGGCACCCAGAGAAGCCGCCCTGGCCCTCTTGCACAGCCTCATCCCAATGAAGAGCAAGACAGAGAAGAGGAAGAGTGAAGACACAGATGACAAGGCAATGACCAGGTAAAGCGTGAGAGCGTCATCACCTTCCTGAGTGGGGTCCTGCACGACTTCAGACAAAGGCAGGTAGGGCTGAGAGAAGCCATCCACCAGCAACACATGCAGCGTGACTGTAGAAGAACGAGGAGGATCGCCATTGTCCTTGACCAGCAGCACCAGCCTGTGCTTGGGCACATCTCGCTCACTCAGCAGCCTGGTGGTGCGCACCTCGCCATTGTGCGCCCACACGCTGAACAGCCCAGGCTCTGTGGCCTTGAGCAGCTGGAATGACAGCCAGGCATTCTGGCCAGAGTCTCGGTCCACTGCCACCACCTTGGTGACCAAGTAACCTGCCTCTGAAGCTCTGGGCACTAGCTCCTTACAAAGCGCAGAGGCATTCTGCAGAGGGTAGAGCACGAAGGGATCATTGTCATTGTCATCCAGCACCACCACGCGTACCAGAGTCTGGCTGCTGAGTGCAGGTGAACCATGATCTGTGGCACTCACGCCGAACTCGAAGGCCTGCAGGACCTCATAGTCCAGTGCCCTGAGTAGGAACAGCTGCCCATTGTCTTCACTGATGGAGACGAGAGAGGTGACAGCCAGCTGCAGATCATGGGGCGGCAGCAACGAGTAGCTGATGTGGGCATTAGAGCCAGAGTCTGAGTCTGTGGCGCTGATGGTGCCTATGTGCAAGGCGGGGCTGTTGTTCTCACGGACGAACATGTTGTAGGAGGTTTGGGTGAAGGCGGGGGTGTTGTCGTTGACGTCAGAAACCTGCACTGTTATGGTGTGCTGGGTTGTGAGCCTGGGTGTGCCCAGGTCCGAGACTGTGATGGTGATGTTGTATTCAGCTTTGCTCTCTCTATCCAGTGGCCCTTCTGTCACTAAAGTGTAATAATTCTCAAATGTGGGCTTCAAAAGAAATGGAAGTTCGTTCTGAATAGAACACACCATCCTTCCATTTTCCCCTGAATCTGGGTCAGAGACACTGAAAACAGCAACTACAGCCTCAGGAGCATTTTCTGGGATGGAATTAGTGAGCGAAGATATTGTGAGTTTAGGGGCATTGTCGTTCACATCCAACACCTGTATAGCTACAGTGCATTTTCCTGAAAAGCCTCCTGGGTCTGTAGCTACAATTTCCATGTCATAATATGGAGTTGTCTCAAAATCTAATGCCCCTTTAAGACGAATTTCTCCTGTGATTTCATCTATTACAAATGGTTGAGATACTCCATTGCCTTGAAACAGAGAGTAGGCTACATTGCCATGTATGCCAGCATCTAAATCCCTGGCAGACAC
>NW_021623086.1:0-4182 GCF_004785775.1 Grammomys surdaster | reverse complement strand
CTGTCCAGGGCTCTGTCCTGCACCAACTCTGGGTATTTCTTGCCTTCACCGTTATTTCGAGTGAGGACACGAAAATGAGAGTCGGGGTTGACTGTGTATTGTTGAAGCCCATTGCTGCCCACATCCAAATCCTGGGCTAATTTCAATGAAAATCCTGTGCCAGGCTGGCTGTTTTCTGGTATATTCAATAGCATTTCCCCTTCTGGGAACTCTGGAGCATGATCATTTATGTCCTGGATCGATAACTCTCCTTGAAAATATTGCACTGGCTTTTCAAGAAACACCTGGAAAGTCAGCACACAGGGATCCACTGAGCCACACAGCTCTTCCCGGTCTACTTTCTCCCTCAGAAGCAAATCTCCAGTCTCAGGATCCAGCAGCAATCTCTGCTTGTAATCATCAGACACCACCCGTGCAGACCTGGCAGCCAGCTCCCCAGCTCCCAGGCCCAGATCCTTGGCCAGGTGGGCTACAAAGGAGCCACTCTCTGATTCCTCTAAGATAGAGTACCGAGTTGTTGGCTCACTACAAACCTGAACCAAAACCATCATAAAAATAAAAGTGATTACTTGCCTGTTTAGGTAAATTCTCCCCAGCTTCTCCATGATGGGGAAGTGCATGCTTGCATCCAATCCTGTGGCAGTCTCCAAATGCTTTGAAACACTGAATTCTGATTTCCTCTTCAGAGGAATCTTCACAGTGTTGCTCTTAATCTCATATTAATCCACTGTATTCCTTCCTAAACCCCTTTATAGCTCCATAGTGCTTGTAAAGCTCTTGTCCGCGTCTTTTGTGCTATATTGCAACAGCGATTCCGGATATTTGCGTGTTTTTAATCACAATCTTAGCCTGCAGCGCCACCCTGTGTCTTTTTAAGACAATTGCTACTGCTCTAGTTCTAAGTCAAACAACCTTGTAGTGTCAAAACAGCTTTAATGTCCAGTTTAATGCCAAATTGAAAGTGTATATAGTTTTTTCTTTGCCAACATTGTTATCGTCTTATATTGCATAATTTGGTAAGGTCATCCACTACTGTGTATAAGAAGAATTATGTACACAAAGTAGAAGACAGTCTTCCCACGTATACTTTTAAAATTTGAATAATCGGGTAAAGAAAAGCCAGGAAATTCTATTTCTAAAAGTGCTGTCTCATAGTGACCAAAGATCAAAGTTGCATGGTTAATATCAAGAGTTTGTGTCGTTAGTATAAACTGTTACAGAGGGAACTGCCTTTTGAAATACTCCAACGCACAGATAGAGATGCATAGATCAGATTCATCAGCTGTCCACCCGAGTGAAATAGCAACAAACCAACAGTGCAAATCAAAATTTAATATTGTCCAACCTTCTAATTCTAAAACATTTGGAAGTAGTTTGACATTATGAATTTTTGATACAGTCTCAGACAACTAACAAGTCTTTCCTGTGTGTATTTAAATAGAAAATAGGATCCATGTATTTAATGCATAGAAATCACTCAAAGAATTTATTTTTAATTTAGAACATTTCTCTAAAATAAGAGAACATAACTTTTAAAAATTTGTTCTTTTTTCCTTTTTGCCAGGGGGAGGGTGCTGTTCAGTATTACTTGGATTTTCAAATGAAAAATTCAGAGATGTTTAGCATCTTCTGGGGAAAGGTAAATTGGCATTTTGATAAGAATTTCATTAAGTTGTAAACTAGTTTCAGTGTAATTTTTAATATCCAGTCTTCAAGTCCACATAAACTTCCTCCTTAGACAGGTCTTCTGTAATATCCTTCAGCACTGTCTAGCAATCTGTATGAAATTAGTCTACACACTCGTTTGCTTCCTTTCTAAGCATCCTGACCCTTTTGATTCCAAAGAACTTTTTTCCATGTCCACTTTGTCTGCTGCTAAGATGCAGAGGTGATTAACCTTTGGGTAATGATCTTCTATTGTACACACTTGTGAATTTGTTCATTTATGTTAGCATTTTTGCAGATTACTTGGGTTTGTATCCATGCAAACCATACCATCTATACATATAGACATTTTTTGTTTTCCTCTTCTAATCAGATTTTCTGAAATGATTTTCTGCATTGAGACAATTATGAAATTTTGTCCATAAGGCATATTAAATTATTGCTTGTTTTATGTTGAGCCAATATGTTCCTGGGCAAATCGTTTATAGCTGTAGAATATAATCTCATTTTTACTGGTGTTTGTTTGCCAGTATTTTGAGGTGTTTTAAATAATCGCTGATAAGGCAAATGGGCATATAGTTTTCACCTGTTATTATATTTGTCTGGTTTTGTCACAGTTTGCTGCCATAGAGTGAGCTTATAGAGTGGGTTCCTGCTTTGATCCTTGTTATTACAAGAGTAATGTTTGATGCATGGACATTGTCTTAGGATTCTCTAGAGTCACAGAACTTATGGAATGTCTCTCCGTATTGAGGGAACTTACTGTGATGATTTACAGTCTATAGTCCAACTCCCCCAACAATAGTCAGATGTGAATTGGAAGTGTAAGAATTTAGTAGTTGCTCAGTCCCACAAGGCTAGTTGTTTCAGCTGGTCTTCTGTAGAAGTAGATTCCAACAGATGTCCCGGCAAGTAAATACAAGCAGGTAAAGAAGAATGAATCTTCCTTCTTCCAATGTCCTTATGTAGGTCTCCAGAAGAAGCTGTGGCCCAGATTAAAGGTGTGGGCCACTATACCTGAATCTGGAACTTGTTTTGTCCCAGGCTGACCTTGAACTCAGAGATCTCCTTGCCTTAGTCTCCTGGGATTAAAGGCATGTACTTCCTTGCCTGAGCCTAAGCTTTCCATGGCCACTGTGAAGATCTCCATGCCAAGATCCAGGTCAGACACTTGTGTCTTCCAGTCTCAAGATCGGGATCACAGGTGAGCCCTCCAACTTTGGATTGTGGTTCATTCCAGATATAGTCAAGTTGACAACCAGGAATTGCCATTACAGATACATATTTTGGGATTGTTTCTTTCTTTCTGTTGCTGAGCATTATCAAACTTATGTATTTATTAATACACAACTAAACTGAGGCTGTGCATTTTTCCATGTGTGTGCTTTGTTTTGCTTTGCGTTGTTTTCTTTTGAGACAGGGTCTCTCTGTGTAGCTCTGGCTGTCCAGCAACTCATTATTTTGACTAGGAAAGCCTCTAATTCACAAATATCCTCCTGAATCTGCCTCCTGAACATTGGGATTAAAGGCATGTATCACTACACCTGGCCATCCATGTGATTTTTGCTCATCAATTACTTTATAAAAACAATCTCACAGGTTCTCATGTCTAATGTCTTAAAAGACACCATAAGAGGTATGAAGAAGGTGACATTTTCTGAAATTTTGGCTTCAGGAAGCAAATGCGGAATTATAACCCCTGAGGCAGGTTGAACCTAGCTATCCACATCTTTAGGCTTGCAGTAGAATTTCCACCTCTGTGTGACAAAGTTGAGTGAACCTTCTTTTATATCCGTCTATTAATCTTTCTTTCTTCATTAGTTCTTTTGTTCCTTTCTTCTTAACATCCTGACCCAAATTTCCTATCCCAACTCTCCTCCAAACCCCTCACCATTTCCATCTGCTCCCCATACTCTCCTTCCCCATTTTTTTTTTCAGAAAAAGGCAGGCCTCCTATGGATATCAAGCAACTTTGGCATATCAAAGTTGAAGGCTGGGTGCCTCCCCTAGTATTAAAGCTGGATGAGTGAGTTGACCTTCTTGATCAAGATGGATTTACTGAAACCTGAGTACAGATTACCATGAGACCTCCAATCTCTTTTAAAGACCAGAACAGTATGAAGGAGCTTCCTAAAGAAGGCAAATAGCTGACAAAAAGTCACTGCTGAGGATGACTAAGACCATGGAAAACAGACTAGACAAGTTCAAAGTTTGTTCTCTCCCGTAGGACATAGAAAGTCATAGCCATCTGGAACAACCGCAAGTGAGGAGAAATCAAAAGAAGGAAATGACAATTGTGAAGTATGTACATGTTGCTGTGACAATAAGCCAAGTGGAATTTTTGAAAAAAAAAGAAAATAAGAAGAAGAAAAAGGAGAAGAAAAGAAGAAGGAGAAGGAAGAGGAGGAGAAGGAAGAAGAGGAGGATGAGGAAGAAGAGGAAGAGGAGGAGGAGGAGGGGAAGAAGAAGAAGAAGGAGAAGGAGAAGGAGAAGGAGAAGGAGAAAAGGAGAAGGAGA
>NW_021623085.1:0-3500 GCF_004785775.1 Grammomys surdaster | reverse complement strand
GCTTTGAAGAGATAACATATGACATCTAGTCAAGTTTTGGTTGTTTTCCAAATCCATCTAAGTTGGAAGGGAATTCTACCAAACACATGCATAATCTTTAACTTTACATTTTAAAATAAATATATTTTGTGACTTTTGATCATGAAGGAAGAGAGGGAATATTTCTCCTAATGCTAGGGAGATTGAACCTAGAGATTGTTACTTATGAGGCAAATCTCTGATACAACAGTTACAACAGGTGAACATTCTGAGTACTGGATATCACACCAGAATAGGCACTTCGTCACAAAATGGGTAAGTCATTAGAGTTGTCTGTCATATTTAAGTCTTTTTGATATCTTTGTTGGTACTTAGTTTTTCTCACTTTTACATCTCTCTCACTTCCATTTTAAAACTGAATAACCAAAAATTACATTTCTAAAAAAATCATCAAAATTTCTTTTTTATTTCATTATATCCTTAGGCAGAAACATTATTAATTCAGGAATGTTTGCAAATACTTAAACTCCAGAGGAATGAGACTTGGGATTTAAAAACAAATAAAGATTAAATATGATCAATGTTTATGAACATGCATGAAAGATTCATTAGGAAATCCATTGCTTTGTTCAATGAATGTATACTAACCAAAAAGCCACAAATATAAACCAAGCTCTTCAGTTGTTCATATTCTGCCAAGACTTCAACAAAGGTTCGTTTGCAGTTGTATCCACAAAAACTTAACTCGTTGGAATTCACATAGTAGCTGATATAAGTCACTGAATATAAGTAATTTATAACTAAGTTACACTCATTATAATTCAAAGTAATTAAGGCCCAATCATTTTTTAGTATTGTGCAACAGTCAGCACAATTGTAAAATTAAATTAACTGAAAATGCTTCAACATCACACCAAATAACAAGGCAGGAGACAATTAAATATCACAAGTGGTTTTGCTTTCTAAATCTACAAAACAACATAAAGTGAAAAATTTGAGAACTGATAACCAGAATCAAATAGAGTATGGAAATTTCCAGAAATTCCCTGGGTGTTTTGAAAGGTGAAGAGAAGCTGCAGAGAAACCAAAGGTAGCGTGTGTGTTAACATAAACCAGAGTCAGGGCCACAGTGAGCAGCATGCTTAGAATGCACAGTTCCTGGGTATGTTGTCCTGTACCACGCAACCGTGCAGTCTGACTCAGTTACTTTTCCTGTTTCAAGGATAAAATATCACAACAAAAGCAAGTGTCAGAAAGGCCTGTTTTGGCTCTCAGTTCAAAATTACATCATGATAAGGAGGGTAAAACACAGGAGCTTGAAGCAACTGGTCACACTGCATCTCCAGCAGGAAGAAGAATGCAATGAACACTTGTGTTCATAATAACACTTCATATAGTCCATGATCCCAGCACAGGGAATGGTGCTACCCACAATGGTCTTCCATGGCTGGTCTTTCTGCCTCAATCAACCTAAGCAAGATGATGTTTCATAGGTGTGGTTAAAGGTTCTAGGTCTCAAGTTGATGATTGACATTAACACAAGACCCACAAAGGCTACATTTACACCTTTATTTCTGAAATACAAGGGTGAACAAAGAGTGATTGTTCAACAAAATGAGAGCATTAAAGTCTTGATTCTTTGGAGGAACTTCAGTGGTTACTTAGGTTATTCAGATTAGTTTTTAAAACAAGATTGTGCCAAGCAATTACAGGATTTGGTTATCTGTTGGTTTTCTTGTATCTTTTTGTTACTTAGAAATGTACCTAGGTACTGACAGACATGCCTGGTCTACCACTGATTATACTTTTAGAGTCTTAACACTTTTATTTAGTTACAGAGATGACAAATTATATGTAATGTTACCTCTTTAATGTTCACAAATGAGATTTAAAATTTTTAATATAATTCATAGACTGATGTGCTAGATATGTGGTGAACGAAACATGCAGATAACCTCTAGCATATATATGGTTCTTATAAGAATAAAACGTTCACAACTCAAATGTCTTAATACAGTGATTGCTTATAGTTCAGAAGACAAATATGTTGATAGATACTCAGAGTAAAAGGAATTTCAGTTGTGAGTGAAGCTCACTAATAGAATATATAGTTAGCATATAAGAGTTCTTATATTTAATATACAATATCATAACATAAAGTAAAAAGATGCAAACACTTTAGCCAGAGAAACTTGAAATTATGTGCCAAAAGTAAATATCGGAACATGGGAGACTAAAATAGATGGGTGTGTATCAGTTTGAGGCCAGCCTGGTCTTACAGTAAATTCTAAGATAGCCAGAGCTACATAGTGAGACCCTGTCTAAAAACAAAACAAAATACCAACCACCCACCCACCCACCTACTCACCCACCCACCCACCCACTCACCCACCCAGCCAACCAACCAACCAACTAACCACCCAAAAAACCCCAAAACCAAGTAAAATAAAATACATTTTGCTGTGTAATACTCGAGTTAAAGTAAAACATAAGTTGTAATATACAGAACTTGTGTTTTGCAAATTCTTAATATTCATTATATCTGAAAGGTAATTACAGAGGACACCAAGAATGAAAGAAAGAACAATTTTAGTAATGGAGGACATGCATATGCTTTGATTACAGTGTCAATACATAGAAAATGATTCACTTTCCTAGGAGAACCATATTGCAATAGATTTGCCAAAATAAATTCACTGAAACAAATACAACAGTTAACTGAACACAAAGCTATTCCTGCAGGGGGAACTTTCCTTCACTTCTCTCCCTGGGTCCTGAACCATTACGCTGGGAATCAGGGGTTTGAGGAATTTGAACTCACCAGTCCCAGAGTCTCCTGATAGACACACATCATACTGATAACTCTGGGACAGGGTCCCCGCACCGCTGACATCCATCAGGTGGCCAGGAAAGTGGCCATCAGGCACAGAGGAGACACCCAGAGAGGCCGCCCTGGCCTTTCTACACAGCCTCATTCCCACAAACATAAGGACAGACAAGAGAAAGAGTGAAGACACAGAAGCCAAAGCAATGACCAGATACAGCGTGAGCACCTCTTCATCCCTTTGAATGGAGTCGTGCGCCACCTCAGGCAGAGGCAGGTAGGGCTGAGAGAAACTATTCACCAATAGCACGTGCAGAGTGACACTGGCAGAGCGCGGAGGATCACCATTGTCCTTGACCAGCAGCACCAGCCTGTGCTTGGGCACATCGCGCTCGCTCAGCAGCCTGATGGTGCGCACCTCGCCATTGTGAGCCCACACGCTGAACAGCCCTGGGTCCGTGGCCTTGAGCAACTGGAATGACAGCCAGGCATTCTGGCCAGAGTCGCGATCTACAGCCACAACCTTGGTGACCAGGTAGCCAGAATCCGCCTCCCTGGGCAACAGCTCAGTGCAAGGCGCAGAGGAATTCTGCAGCGGGTAGAGCACGAAGGGATCATTGTCATTGTCATCTATCACCTCCACGAGCACCAGAGCCTGGCTGCTGAGTGCAGGCGAGCCTCGGTCCGTGGCGCCCAC
>NW_021623084.1:3499-8378 GCF_004785775.1 Grammomys surdaster | reverse complement strand
CTGTCCAGGGCTCTGTCCTGCACCAACTCTGGGTATTTCTTGCCTTCGCTGTTATTTTGAGTGAGGACATGAAAATGGAAGTTGGGGCTGACTGTGTATTGTTGAAGCCCATTACTGCCCACATCCAAATCCTGGGCTAAATTCAATGAAAATCCTGTGCCAGGCTGGCTGTTTTCTGGTATATTCAATAGCATTTCCCCTTCTGAGAACTCTGGAGCATGATCATTTATGTCCTGGATCAATAACTCTCCTTGAAAATATTGCACTGGCTTTTCAAGAGACACCTGGAAAGTCAGCACACAGGGATCCGCAGAGCCACACAGCTCTTCCCGGTCTACTTTCTCCCTCAGAAGCAAATCTCCAGTCTCAGGATCCAGCAGCAATCTCTGCTTGTAATCATCAGACACCACCCTTGCAGACCTTGCAGCCAGCTCCCCAGCTCCCAGGCCCAGATCCTTGGCCAGGTGGGCTACAAAGGAGCCACTCTCTGATTCCTCTAAGATAGAGTACCGAGTTGTTGGCTCACTACAAACCTGAACCAAAACCATCATAAAAATAAAAGCAATTACTTGCCTGTTTGGGTGAACGTTCTCTAGCTTCTCCATGAGGGGGAAGTGAGTGCTTGCAACCAATCCTTTAGAATTTCCAAAGCTTTGAAATGCTGATCTCTGATTTCTTCTTTGGAAGAATCTTCACATTCTTAATCTTACATTAATCCAGAATATCCTTGGTCAAATCCTTTCATAGCCCCGTAATGTCTGCCAAGCTCTTGCCTGCGTCTTTTGTTCTGTATTACAACAATCTGTTTCCAGTATTTTAGCACTTTTAATCACAATCTTAGCCTGCAGCGCCACCCTGTGTCCACTTTGATAAATTCATACAGTTCTACTTTCAAGTCAAACACTTCTTTAACATTTCCAAATTGACATTTTAAAAGTGCATGCAAGTGTTTTTTCTTTATCAAAGTTCTTATTGCTTGAAATTGCATAATCAATGTAATTATCCAATAGTATACATGAGAGAAGTCGTGAAAAAAACTGGAAGACAGCTAGTCTTCACATAAATGTAAGATTTGGACAATCAGTTAAATAAAACAAGAAAGCATTTTAAAAGTACTCTTTCCCCACAGTGATAAAATATCAAAGATACATAATTAATATCAAGCATTTATGGAATTTACTATAAACTATTACAGAGTGATTTACCTTTTGGAACACTCTAATGCACAGATACAGCTGACCACCTGGTTGAAATAGATACAAACCAAATGGTTTATATGTTGGCGTAAATAAGCTAAGGTGTAGACTTGACTAACCTTGAAAGCCTAAGATAATGAAAGTACTTTGGCATTATACATTTTGATGCAATCTAAGACAATAACTAACAAATATATCTTGTGTCTATTTAAGTAGAAATTTGTTTTTAATGTATTTAGTGCACAAAGCATTCAAATATTTGGTTTCAAATTCAGGGTATCCATTAAAATCAGGAAATTTTATTTCTTCAAATTTCTTCTTTTTTCAATATTGCTTTGGCCATTCAGGAGTTCTTCCATTTTCACACGAAAAATTTAGAGATGTCTTGGTAACTTCTAAGAGAAAAGCAAGGTGGCAGTTTGGTAAGGATTCCATTAAGTCGTAGACTAGTTAGAGAGTAGTCTTTACAACACAAAGTCCTCCAGTACACACACACTTCTGCCTTATATGGGTATTATATAATTTACTTCAATGTTGTCTAGTGGTCTGTATGAAGTTCCACTATTTACCCATCTGCTTCCTTCCTAAGCATCTTGCTTCCTTTGACTCCGAGGGATTTTGCCTTCACTTTAGGTTTGTCCAGTGTTAGCATACAGATTTAACTGATTCGGAGATAATCTTGTATTCTACATAGCTGCTGGATTTGCTCATTAGTGGTAGTACAATTGTAGATTGCTTATGATTTCGAATATGCAAAGCCACACCATCTATAAGTATCAATAGTTCTGTGTTTTCCTTTTCTAAGTATCAGATTTTTCTAAAATGCCTCTCTGCATTTATTAGGACAATTCTGTGGTTTTGCCATTCATCTTGTTCATAAGTCATATTTCAGTATTGAATTCCGTGTGTTGAAACAATTTTGTTCCTGGATAAATCCTTTATAGACATGAAGCACAATTTTATCTGTTATTGCTGTCAGTCTGGTAGTATTTTCTTGAGAAATTTCACATCAACAGTGAGAAAACAAATGGCTGTATAATTTTCTTTCCTTTTATTGTATTTGCCTGGTTTTGTCATGGTTTACTGTCACAGAACGCCTTGATAAGTAGCTGCTGCTCTGTTCCATTATTAGAACAGTAGTAGCAGATACATGGCTTCAGAAGAAGGGAATTATATAGGGAGTATCAAGTCAATTTCCTTCATCTCTAGAGAAACCACTGACTCAGAATGGAAATTTTGGATTGTATCTTACTGTTGCTGGGCATCATCAAATTTGCACATTTATTTCAGATATGAAGGCTACAAGACTTTCCATGCAAATGTGGCCTTCTTGTTTTGAGACAGGGTTTCTCTGTGTAGCTCTGGCTGTTGAGGAACTCACTATGTAAATCAAGCTGACCTCAAACTCACAGAGGTCTACCGGTTTCTGTCTGCGAGGTGCTGGGATTAAAGTCATGCATCACCATGCCAGGTTCTCCATGTAGTTTTCACTTATGAATTACCTTATAAAAATATTCTCACAATTCTCATGTCTATAACCATAACAGACACCATAACAGCTATAAAGGAGACAACATCTAAGATAACTGGGTTCATAAAGCAAATGCAGAATTGTAAGCCACAAGACTGTTTGGGCTTGCTCAAACACAACTTTAGGAGTGGAATAGAACTTCTACTCATGTGTGAGCCAACCTTCTTCATTAAAGTTTGGATCCCCTGAAATCTGAATACAAACTACCATGAGACCTCCAATCTCTCTTTTAAAGACTATTCAAGCCAGGACAGTATGAAGGAGCTTCCAAAAGAAGGCAAATAGCTGACAAAACATCATCACTGAGGACGACTAAGGCCATAGAAAACAGACTTGACAGGTGCAGTGTTTGTTCTCTCCCGTAAGGCATATGCAGAGATTCCCAACTACCTGTAAGACTGCACATGAGGAGAAATCGCAAGAGGGAAATGACAATTATAAAGTAAGTAAACTGGCTATGACAATATTCCAAGTGAAGTTTTTGGAAATGAAAGGTAGAAAGACGGGAGGGAGAGAGGGAGGGAGGGAGGGAGGAAGAAGAGGAGGAAGAGGGGAAGGAAGAAGAGGAGAGGAGAGGAGTGAGGAATGCATTAGTGAATACAGGTTCTGAAAGAACAAATATAAAATGTGACGAACAAATGAAATTATCTTAAAGAAAACAAGATTTATCACTTCTTTGGTTTGGGGGAGTCAAATGTAGAAGGAAAAAGGTTTTGCATATAAAAACTGAGAAGCTGGCTGGCACCACACTTAGAATCAACAGTATTTGTGGCATGACAGAAGTGCAGGAGAAAGGTACTGTAATGTTTATGTGTGAGAATACCCAAACTACTGTTATGCATTAAAATTAGACTGTGGATTTTCTAGAAAATAATTAATTTTCAGAGACGATGATATTGTAGAATAATGAGAGAATATATAGACTGTATGAGACTATGTTTTGTTTTGAAATGAATAACTTATTCTCTATCTTGAAATTTTAATTTAATTTTGATGCTGTAAAGACTAACCAAAGTCAATAGAAGCAGTAGTTAGGGACAAAAGAATTTAAATCAAGGTATTTTTTCATCTCATATACAATGAGATGAATGTGGAACAGAATTAAAAATTAATGTATTTTTGACTCTTGGAGATTTAAATAAAATAATGGGATCATAGAGATTAGTGCTATCCTGACAAAATTAAATTTTGTTCCTTTCTGAATATGGATAGTTCTTTTGAAATTTGATGTCCAGACAAACGTGATAAATCTTAAGTCCCCACAAAGTTGATTGGTTTCCTTGATATTTCAAGTTAATTAATTATTCGAGGAATACAAAGTAAAGACCTGTTTGAATGAAGCATTGCATTATGTGCCAAAAGCTCAACTATGAATAAAGACAGAACAGCATTTTTAGATTATGTACTATTTACTGAAGTTATTTAGCAGTAAGATGATTCAAGTTTTTTTTTAGTTTCCTCTTCAAATATTGAAATATCAATAATATCACTTGTACACTAGTGACCTTACCACTAAAGAATTAATAGACAAAGTCATCTCTTTTACTGACATCAGATTTGAAGTTTGTAAAATGCTCCAAAGTGCAAGAATAGTTAGTACTGTGCATAAACTACCTCCCTTGAGTTCTGCATTTAATAAAATACCCATATACAGAGGTCTAGGGAACCAAGCATGGTGGTCCGGCCATCATCCCAGACCTCAAGACCAGACTTGGAGGCCAGCCAGCCTAAGCTACACAGAGAGAACTTAATAATAACCTATCTTAGAAATAAATAATAGCAATAGTTTTGAAAATCAATTCAAAGAAATGGATAAATGATTTCTAATTGCAGGGAAATAAAAATAACTTTGAACAAAGACTGATTGTTCTTTGTCTTTAAATTCAGTCCAGCTTATCTCTCTGGCTTGAAAATTTTCTGCCCATTTTCTCAACAACATATGAATAGAAACCATCTACAAATTAAATTACTAGTAAAATCTGGAGCTGGGGATTCACCTTAGTGATAAAATGCACACTTTGTATTCCTTGGACTCCATGTCTTGATATCTCTCTCTGTCTCTTTCTGTGTCTGTGTCTGTGTCTGTGTCTGTGTCTGTGTCTGTGTCTGTCTCTCTCTCTCTCTCTCTCTCTCTCTCTCTCTCTCTCTCTCT
>NW_021623084.1:0-3399 GCF_004785775.1 Grammomys surdaster | reverse complement strand
CCCCCCCCCCTCTCTCTCTCCTCTCTTTCTCCCCTACTCATAGTAGTCTCATCATTTATTTTAAAGTTGTAAATGGATCATCAACATGTAGCCCTTCCAACTTTAGTCCGATGTCGTATGGTATAGTGCCTCTCAAAAATAATTATACTGTATGAATTTCACAGTGTTCGTGAAAAGGAACAAAAGTATGAAAAGTTGAAGAACTCAATTAAAGTTTTTATACACAGCATTTGGGCTGGACAGAATATATTTTCTGATTATTCAGAATTTACTCTTGCTAATTTACATAAAATTTTGGTGCTAGGGAGCTTCAGGACGGAAGGTGCTTCTCCTGCTCTCAAGAGAACTTAAGTGTGGCTATAACCATACAATTGAACGTACTGATGTTTGGGAGCATGCCAATCTTAAAGTGTTGTCTTTCCAGGGTTTCAAAAACTATTCATTTTTTTATAGATTCAATTATTTTCTTTTAGATAGTAACATTCAAATATTAGATAGATACCTCTGGACAACAGAACACGAAAACAAAAAATTTTAAATAAATTTAACAAAAATACTAATTTGCCATGTAAAAATTTTTAAAATTTCATTCTGTGGCTTTGGCTGCTTCCACATGTTATTTTTCAATGTAGAAAATTCAAACAATCCAAATGATAATATTTTTTTCCACAATAATTAATTCTATATTTTCACACCATTTAATTACAATGTTGTAGGTAGAAATCTGCTGTAAATTGACAATTTTCATCCCCAAATATTCCTACATCAAGACAGATTGAAATAGGAAGGGAGGACCTCTCAATAGGAAGTAACAAAATTATTTGCCTTAAGGCACTGTATTTATGTCAAGTATTAATAATAAAATGATTAAAACACTTAAAACCATTCACCTGCATATTCTGTTGAAAGTTTAATGTGCCTTCATTTGCATCCACGGTTTACAATTCAACTCATCATCCGAACACATGCCTCAGTAAATGTCTGCTTATGCAAAGGAACGCACACTACATCACTTACAATGGCTTAAGTGAAGAACGGTCATTTCCGGTACATTTTAGTAGCAATATAGGGTTGTATATAAGCAAACAAAATATTGAAACACTAATTGTGGTAGTCAATAAAGATAATAAATTAATTGTACTACTTCTGCCTGTGTACAAAACACCTAAGATATGACAAATGACTGTATATTATGTTCACACTTCATCAGCTGTAGACAAAGCTGTGTTACCATCATATGTAATAGGCGTGTGGGGGAGGAAAACACATACATGCACAATGGAGTTGCTTTGCTCAGGTGTCAAGAAAAATGAAATTGGTGTTTTCAGGAAAAAATGAAACTCCAGATCATCTAGCCTAAATTATCACACTTTAACACAATTAGCACGTGAAAGCAAAGTGGGGCATTTAGGAGACTGATGGGGAGAAACAGTGGGATTATAGAAGGTGAAAATTAGGTGAATGTTATCATGATGTGGTATATGCATCTCTGAAAATGTCCCAATGAATTGTACTTAGCATAGTTAAAGCATAGCAGTGAAAGTTTAAAACAAACAAACAAAAAAAGAACTACTTAGCTAGTTACATGCACAGCCTCAACATGATACAATTTGAAGTGGAAAAATTTCCAATATAGTCATAAATGCGGAGGAAGAAATTATTCCTAATTTCTTAGAACAGAAACAGAACAAAGATACTTATTCTCTTTTAAATTAGTGAAGAAAAACATGCATTAGAATTGGATTGATAAAATATGAAGCACAGAACAAAAAAAAACAAGAAAGAAAAGAAAAAAGTTAAAAAAAAACACCAAGAAATTAATTCTTATTCAGTTACCAAAACATGGGTGCCCTAACACTAAAATTCTGTTGGATTCCTGAACGACACTACTGCGAATAATGGTTCAGGAATCTGAAATCTGTTGTCCCAGAGTCTCCGCTAAGACACACCTCATACTGGTAGCTCTGGGACAGTGTCCCCATACCGCTGACGTCCATCAAGTGGCCAGGAAAGTGTCCCTCTGGCACAGAGCAGCCTCCCAGAGAAGCCTTCCTGACCCTCCTGCACAACCTCACCCCCACGAACAACAGCACAGACAGTAGGAAGAGCGAAGACACAGAGGCCAAGGCAACAACAAGGTAAAGTGTGAGCAAGTCTTCTTCCTGTGAAGGGTCACGCGCCACCTCTGGCAGGGGCAGGTAGGGCTGAGAGAAGCCATCCACTACTAGCACGTGCAGAGTGACACTGGCAGAGCGCGGGGGATCGCCATTGTCCTTGACCAGTAGCACCAGCCTGTGCTTGGGTGCATCGCGCTCGCTCAGTAGCCTGGTGGTGCGCACCTCGCCATTGTGCGCCCACACGCTGAACAGCCCAGGCTCCGTGGCCTTGAGCAGCTGGAATGACAGCCAGGCATTCTGGCCAGAGTCAGAGTCCACTGCTACAACTTTGGTGACCAGGTAGCCGGGCTCTGCCGCCCTGGGCACCAGCTCAGTGCAGGGCACGGATGCATTTTGCAACGGGTAGAGCACGAAGGGTGCATTGTCATTGTCATCCATCACCACCACCCGCACCAGAGCCTGGCTGCTGAGTGCAGGCGAGCCTCCGTCTGTGGCAGCAACAAGAAATTCGAAGGTCTGCAGGGCCTCGTAGTCCATTGCCCTGAGCGCAAACAGCTGCCCGTTGTCTGCATTGATGGAGACCAGCGAGTCGAGGGCCAGCTGCGGGTCTTGGGGCGGTAGCAGCGAGTAGGTGATGTGGGCATTGGAGCCTGAGTCTGAGTCTGTGGCACTGATGGTGCCTATGTGCAGGGCAGGGCTGTTGTTCTCATGGACCAACAGGGTGTAGGAGGTTTGGGTGAAGGCAGGGGCATTGTCGTTGATGTCTATGACGTGCACTGTTATGGTGTGCTGAATTGTGAGCCTGGGTGTGCCCAGATCGGAGACAGTGATGGTGATATTGTACTCAGCTCTGCTCTCTCTGTCCAGTGGCCCCTCTGTCACTAAAGAATAGTAACTCTCGAATGTGGGTTTTAAAAGAAATGGAAGTTCATTCTGAATAGAACAAACCATCTTTCCATTATCCCCAGAATCTGGGTCAGAGACACTGAAAACAGCAACTACAGCCTCAGGAGCATTTTCTGGGATGGAATTAGTGAGTGAAGATATGGTGAGTTTAGGGGCATTGTCGTTCACATCCAACACCTGTATAGCTACAGTGCATTTTCCTGAAAGACCTCCACTGTCTCTGGCTACAATTTCCATGTTATAATATGGAGTTGTCTCAAAATCCAATGCCCCTTTAAGACGAATTTCTCCTGTGGCTTCATCTATTACAAATGGTTGAGAACCTCCACTGCCTTGAAACAGAGAATAGGCTACATTGCCATGTATGCCAGCATCT
>NW_021623083.1:0-9616 GCF_004785775.1 Grammomys surdaster | reverse complement strand
GAAGAAGAAGAAGAAGAAGAAGAAGAAGAAGAAGAAGAAGAAGAAGATAGTTCAGGGCACTACAGGAATGTAGGTTAGAGTAAAAGTTTCTGGATATTCATGTGATGCAAACTCACATGTGTTTTGATGAGGCAAGACCTGTGGGAGGACACATAATATTTGGAGAGAGTAGAAATAGGACTTGATGGACAGAGACAGAGAGCTTGTAGAGCTAGCTTTGCAATACTTTGTTGGTCTCCTTTCTTCGCTGATCTTGGCTTCCACTGAGAGAGGCATGGCAGAGCACTTCTGTGTCCTGGCTGACTCTGGTCCACTCCTACTTACTTGTGCTTGTTCAGTGAGGCCTGGTTGTTTCTGATGAATTGTGCCACCACTGCTTATTCATATTTGGTATCCTGACACTACTGAACTGGATTGCTGATATCCTGACAAACAGAGATTGGAACCACTCGAAAGGACTACTTCTAAACAGGTCCACATCCCCTTGCCCCATTTACCATCTTTTCTCCCCTTCCTTTGGACAGCAGGCTAAAAGTGTGTGTGTGGGAGGAGGGGAGTCAAAGCATTTAAAACTCCTTATTTAAAGTAGGTTTAAAAAACCTAAGCCTATACCAGGTTCTGAAAAGCAAATATAAAATGTGATGAATAAACAAAATAATCTAAAAGAAAATGAGATTTATCACTTCTCTATTTTGGAGGAAATCAAGTTTAGAAGCAAAGAGGTTTTACATAGAAAGACAAAGACACTGGCTGACACCACACTTACAATCAACAGTATTTGTAGCATGACAGAAGAGCAGCGGAAATATACTGTAGTTCCTAAGTGTATAAATAATAACGGGCAATGTTGTAGTTAGCCCCAGTTCTGTCTTCCAGTCTCATGTTCCCAGAAGAAAACCTCAGACTTGAAATATATTTAAAAATACCTTGGCTATATACCTAGGCTCTTCTCTGACTAGAATTATACCTTAAGATAACCCATTTATTTTAACCCACATTCTGCCACAGGGCTGGTTACCTGTGCTCAGGTACCATGTATCTGTCTCCTTACATCTTCATGGGCCAATCTCCTGCCTGTCCCTTCTTTCTCTTCCTGGATGTCTCACCTTCCATTTCTTGATTAAGCCATAGGTCATAGGCTTTTTAATTGGCAGGTGATGCATTCATACAATGTATAAGATATTCTCTCTACAGGCTACCTAATAGGCCTGAGCATAGCACACATGGTATTGGCAGGTCTGCCCTTTCCCATTCCCTCTCCCTTGCCAAACCATTAGATTACATTCATAAAGCTAGGCCCCAAGGTCCCTTACTTGGCTACTGACTCATTCCTCATACAGATGTCTAAGAATCAAAATTCATTATTTGGATAAAAGTACAGTCAAGATATACCAACTCATGCTAATACATACTTCTCCCCTTTTCCCTGTAAAAATCCACTCCAAAAGAAACACCTGCTGCTTTATGTCTGTCTTTACCCAATCCAGAGGCAGTCCCACCCCTGCTTGCCCAATTGGGGTAATAAATCTCCTGTGTGCTGATAATATGGTGTCTGGATTTGTTCTGAACCTACTCCAAGAGGCCAATACTTTAAATATAATGATATTATTATATAATTATAAGCATTAAAATTGAATTGTAAAGTTCTTTTATCAATCCATGGGTTGCTTTTTTGTCCTATTGACAGTGTCCTTGCCTTAAAGAAGCTTTTCAATTTCATGAGGTCCCATTTGTCAATTGTTGATCTTAGAGCATGAGCCATTAGTGTTCTGTTCAGCAAATGTTCCCCTGTGCTAATGTGTTTGAGGTTCTTTCCCACTTTCTCTTCTATTAGATTCAGTGTATTTAGTTTTATGTGGAAATTCTTGATCCACTTGGACTTGAGCTTTGTACAAGGAAATAATGGGTCAATTTGCATTCTTCTACATGCAAACCACCAGTTGAACCAGCACTATTTGTTGAAAATGCTGTCTTTTTTCCCCAGTGAATGTTTTTTTGTCAAAGATCAAGTGACCATAGATGTGTGGGTTCATTTCTGGGTCTTCAATTCTATTCCATTGATCTTCCTGCCTGTGTCTGAACCAATACCATGCGGTTTTTATCACTATTGCTCTGTAGTATAGCTTGAGGTCAGGGATCGTGATTCCCGCAGAAGTCCTTTTATTGTTGAGAATGGTTTTCGCTATCCTGTTTTTGTTGTTGTTGTTGTTTTTCCAGATGAATTTGTGAATTGCTCTTTCTCTATCTGTGAAGAATTGAGTTGGGATTTTGATGTGGGTGGCACTAAATCTTTAGATTGCTTTAGGATGGCAATTTTTACTATGTTAATCCTGATGATCTGTGAGTGTGGGAGATCTTTGTATCTTCTGAGGTCTTCTTTGGCTTTTTTCTTCAGAGACTTGAAGTTTTTGTCATGCAGATTTTTCACTTGCTTGATTAGAGGCATACCAAGATATTTTATATTATGTGTGACTATTGTGAAGGGTGTCATTTCTCTAATTTCTTTCTCAGCCCATTTATCCTTTCAGCAGAGGAAAGCTACTTATTGGTTTGAGTTAAATTTTATATCCAGCCAGTTTGCTGAAGTTATTTTTTATCAGCTGTAGGAGTTCTCTTGTGGATTTTTTGGGTTTGCTTATGTATGCTATCATATACCAACCCTACAGCTGAAAGAGGGCTAATAACCAAAATATACAAAGAACTCAAGAAGTTAGACTCCAGAGAATAAAATGACCCTATTAAAAATAAGGTACAGAGCTAAACAAAGAATTCTCAACTGAGGACTCTTGAATGACTGAGAACCACTTAAAGAAATGTTCAACATCCTTAGTCATCAGGGAAATGCAAATCAAAATGACCCTGAGATCCCACCTAACACCATTCAGAGTAGCTAAGATCAAAAACTCAGTTGACAGCAGATGCTAGTGAGGATGTGGAGAAAGAGGAACACTCCTTCATTGTTGGTGGGATTGTAAGCTGGTACATCCATTCTGGAAATCAGTCTGGCAGTTCCTCAAAAAATTGGAAATAGTTCTACCTAATGATCCAGCTATACCACTCCTGGCCATATACCCAAAAGATGCTCCAACGTATAACAAGGACACATGCTCCTCCACTGTGTTCATAGCAGTCTTATTTACAATATCCAGAAGCTGGAAACAACCCAGATGTCCCTCAACAAAGGAATGGATACAGAAAATGTGGTACATTTACACAACGGATTACTACCAAGCTGTTAAAAATAATGACTTTATGAAGTTCTACATCAAATGGATAAAACTTGAAAATATCATCCTGAGTGAGGCAACCTAGAACACATATGGTATGTACTCACTGGTAAGTGGATATTAGCCAAAAAGGCTCAGAATACCCACAATACAACTCACAGACCATATGAAACCCAAGAAGAAGGAAGGCCAAATTGTGGATTCTTCAGTCCTACTCAGAAGGAGGAAGAAAATAATCATGGGAGGTAAAGGAAGGGAAGGATCTGAGAGGGAGAGAGGAGGAGGGATGGGGGCAGGAGCAGATGTGGAAGGAAACAGGAAGAAGTACAGAGGGTCAGGAATTTGAACAGGGGTGTATAGCAGTGGGTGATGGGGAACTGTGGGTAGCCACTAGAAAGTCCCAGATACCAGGGACCTAAGAGGTTCCCAGGACCCAACAGGGATGACATTAGCCAAAATATCCAACAAAGGGAAGATCAAACCTGTAGAGACCGTATCTAGTGGATAGGCATGGCCCCTGGTTGATGGATGGGGCCACCTATTCATCTCAAAAATATTAATCTACAATTGCTCCCATCAAAAGGAAATGCAGGGGCAAAGAGTAGAGCAGAGACTGAAGGAAAGGCCATTCAGAGACTGCCACACCTAGGGATATATCCCATCTGCCGACACCAAACCCAGACACTATTGCTGATGCCAAGAAGTGCTCCCTGACAGGAGCCTGATATAGATGTCTCCTGAGAGGCTCTGTCAGAACCTTACCAATACAGATATAGATGTACACAGTCAACCATTGGACTGTGGGGACCCCAGTGGAGTAGGGGAAGGACTGAAGGATCTGAAGGTGTTTGCAACCCTGTAGGAAGAACAACAATATCAACCAACCAGACCCCCCAAAGCTCCCAGGGACTAAACCACAAACCAAAAAGTACACATGGAGGTACTCATGGCTCCAGCTGCATATGTAGCAGAGGATTGCCTTATCTGACATCAATGGGAGGAAAGTCCCTTAGTCCTGTGGAGGCTTGATGACCCAGTGTAGGGGAATGCTAGAGCACTGAAGTGGGAGTGGGTGAGTGGGTGGGGAGCACCCTCATAGAAGCAGGGGGAGGGGGAGTGATTAACAGGCCCAAAGTGGGACCCAGCTCAAGGAGTGGTCCCAAAGCCTGACACTATTACTGAGGCTATGGAGCACTCACAAAATGGACCTATCATGATGGTACTCCGGAAGACCCAACAAGCAGCTGAAAGAGATACAGATATTTGCACCCAACCAATGGACAGAAGGTGCTGACCCCTGTGGTTGAATTAGGGAAAGGCTGAAAGAAGCTGAGGAGGAGGGGGACTCTGTAGGAGGACCAGCAGTCCCAATTAATCTGGACCCCCGAGGTCTCTCAAACATTGGACCACCAAAAAGGCAGCATACACCAGCTGATATGAGGCCCCCAACACATACACAGCAAAGAACTTCCGGTTCTGTGTTCAACCAGAGATGATGCACCTAACTCTCAAGAGACTGGAGGCCCCAGGGAGTTTAGAGGTCAGGTGGGATGAGGGGAGAGGGGTGGGGACATCCTCGTGGAGACAGGGGGGTAAGTTGGAGGTACGGGATGTGGAACAGTCGGAGGGTGGATGCGGGGGGGGGATAAAATCTGGAGTGTAAAAAAATAAATGAACAAATAATAAAAGAGGAAAATAAGAAAATAAAAGAAAATAAGCAATAAAAATAAAATTGGATTGTGAGTTTTTGAGAAAATAATTTTCTGAATTGATGCTATTGTAGAAAAGTTAGGATAATATATACTATATAGAATTACGTTTTGAAAAATGAATGAGTGAAATTCTGTCTTGAAATTGTTATTTAACTTTGATGCTGTAAAGAGTAACTAAAGGGTGTGGGGAACTACCAGTTAGGGGCCAGGAAATTTAAGTATAGATTCCTGAGTGCTAATTGGATGAACAAAAAAAATCCTATATTTAATCTCTTCCATCACTAAAATTAAAGACACAAATAAGCTTGCTATGTAACTAAATTAGAAACTAATGTACCATTTTACAGTTCTCTGAGTTTTCAGAGAAAATGGGTCCATAGTGATTGGAGGTATTATAACAAAATTAATTTCTTGTTCCCTTTTCTGAATATAGAAAATTCTTTTGAAAATTGTTGTGTAGACAACTTTGAGATGAATATTTAATTTTCAAGAGAATTTATTCATTTCCTAAATATTTCAACTTAATTATTCAATAGCTCAACTATGAATAAAAAGAAACAGCATTTTGGGGGGGCTATACAAAGTCTACTGAAGTTATTTAGTAGTGAGGGGCTTCAAATTTTTACTTAATTTCATTTCTTCTTCAAACATTGAAGTATCAGTAATATCACCTTGTACATTAGTGACCTTATCACTAGACAATTGAAAGACAAAATAATCTTGGTTATTTTGACATTAGACTTGCAGCTTGTAAATGCACCACAATGCAACAATAGCTAATGCTGTACATATAGTACCTCCCTTGATTCATTTATTAAATAAGATATCCATATAATGAGGTCTTGGGAACCAGGCATGGTGGTACAACCATGATCCCAGACCTCAGGAACTTACCTGGAGGCCAGCCTAGGCTATACAGAGAGAACTAAATAAGAACTTATCTCAGACATAAGTAATAGCAATAGTTTTGGAAAGCAATTCAAATAACTGACTAAATGATTTCTAACTGCCAGGAAATAAAAATTATCATTGAACAAAGACTGATTGTTCTTTGTCTTCAAATTCATTCCAGATTATCTCTTTGGTTTGGACATTTTCTGCTCATTTTATAAACAACAAGTAAATATAGGCCATCAAAAAATTAAATTACTAATGGGATCTGGAGTGTGTATGCCGCAGGCCCCAGGTTTTGCACAGACATGCACACACACACACACACACACACACACACATATGCACACACACGTGCATGAGCACATGAACACACCCTATTGATAGCATCTCATTGGTTTTTTTAAGATGTAAATGGACCATCATCGTTTAGCCCTTCCAACTTTAGTTTGATATCATATGGTATATTGCCTCTTAAAAATAATTGTCTGGTATGAATTACATAATTTCCCAGAAAATGAAGATGAGTATAAAATGATGAAAATCCAATTAAGAATTTCATACAAAGTATTTAGGCTGAACTTGGTAGAATGTGTTTCTGATTATTTTGAATTCATGCTTTCAATTGCTATTTACACAAAATTTTTTGGTGCTGGGGAGCTTACTGCATCAAAGGTAGTTCCTCTGCTCCTGTAAGCACTTAAGTGTGGTGATAGCAATGCAACCTCAATGATTAATGATTGAGAACATATCAATAATAAATTCTTGCCTTTCCAGAGTTTCCAAAACAATTTTCAAATTTTGATAAGTTCAATTATTTTTCTCTAAAGAAAATTCGAGATAGATATATCTGGATAATAAAATATGAAAATGGATTTTAAAATAAAATTAACCAAGGAATAATGGTTTGATGGTTTATTATATGAAAGCTGTTGTTTAATTTAACACAAAATAGCCATATTCTCTTGTACTGTTGGACCCCACACATTATTTTTAGTTGTGTAAAATGTAAACTTCCCCAATGTTATTGTTTTTCTCCATTATTAATTTCTATATTTGCACACCATTTAATTACAATGCTGTAGGTAGAATACTGCTGTGGATTGAAAGTGTTCATCCTCAAATAACCCTGCATCAAGACAAATTGAAATAGGAAGGGAGGAACCTGTTGATAGGAAGCAACACAAATACTTGTCCTAAGTCACCCTATTTATGGCAAGTAAGTATTAATAATCAAAGACGAAAATACTTAAAAGCCATTCACCTACACAGTCTGTTGAAAGTTTAATGTGCTCTCATTTACATCCAGGATTTACAAATGAATTTATCCAATTTATCCACGTCTTGCTAAATGTCCGCTCATGCAAAATGAAATCATACTCAAGAACTTACAATGGCTTAGTCCAGGAAAGGTCATTTCTGAAATGTTTTAGTAGCAATTTCGGCTTGTATACAAGAAAATAAAGTCTTAAAATAGCAAATGCAATACTAAAACTAATAAATTAAATGCTACTTTAGTTTGTGTACAAAACATATAAAATATGACAGATGACTGTATCTTATGTTCACACTTCATCAGCTGTAGACAAAGCTGCGTTATCATTCTATGTAATAGGCGTGTGGGGGAGGAAAACACACACATGTACAATGGAGTTGCTTTACTCAGTCATAAAGAAGAATGAAATTATCATTTTCAGGAATAAATGAAACTGCGGATCATCTAGGCTCAATTATCGCATTCTAAAGAACATAAAAGCAAACTGGGCTTTTAGGAAACTGATGGGGAGGAATCGGTGGGATTATAGAAGGTGATTAGTTGTATATTATCATGGTGCGGTATGTACAATACCTCTGAAAATGTCACAGTAAACGCTGTATTTTGCACAGTTAAAACACAGCAATGAAAGTGAAAATCAAAGTGAATACTACCTAGAAAGGTATATGCATAGCGTCAACACGATACAATTTGAAGGGGGTAGATTTCAAAATACAGTCATAAAAGCAGAGGAAGAAATTATTCCTAAGAACGGTATTTCAGATGACCATAGAAACACAACAAAGTTACTTATTCCCTTCTCGAATTAGTGAAAGAAAATAATGCATTAGGATTGAATTGATCAAAAGAAGCTAAAAGCAGCATAGAAATATATTGTCTCAAGGAAAAATTATAGAATGCAAAAGAAAAATAATAACCAAGACACTCATTTTGATTCACTTATAGAATCGTAGGTCTTCCTGACACTGAGGTTTAGCTAGGAGTCCTGAAGGAGACTAGTGGGAATAATGGGGTTCATGAACTTGAAATCTGAGGTCCCAAAGTCCTCAGCCAGACAGACGTCATAATGGTAGCTCTGGGACAGGGTCCCCGTACCGCTGACGTCCACCAGGTGGCCAGGAAAGTGTCCCTCAGGAATAGAGCAATCACCCAGAGAAGCCTCCCTTGCCTTCTTGCACAACCTCACCCCCACAAACAGCAGCACAGACAAGAAGAAAAGTGAAGACACAGAAGCCAAAGCAATAACCAGATAAAGTGTGAGCATGTCTTCTTGCTGTGTGGGGTTGAGCGCCACCTCTGGCAGAGGTAGGTAGGGCTGGGAAAAGCCATCCACCAGCAGCACATGCAACATGACACTGACAGAGCGCGGAGGCTCTCCATTGTCCTTGACTACCAGCACCAGCCTGTGCTTGGGCACATCGCGCTCGCTCAGCAGCCTGGTGGTGCGCACCTCGCCATTGTGCGCCCACACGCTGAACAGCCCGGGTTCAGTGGCCTTCAGCAACTGGAACGACAGCCAGGCATTCTGACCAGAGTCAGAGTCCACTGCCACCACCTTGGTAACCAGGTATCCGGGCTCTGCCGCTCTGGGCAGTAGTTCGGTGCAGGGTGCTGAGGCGTTCTGCATTGGGTAGAGCACGAAGGGCGCGTTGTCATTGTCATCCATCACCACCACGTGCACCAGAGCCTGGCTGCTGAGCGCGGGTGAGCCTCGGTCTGTGGCGCTCACATGGAACTCGAAGGTCTGCAGGGTCTCATAGTCCAGTGCCCTGAGTGCAAACAGTTGACCATTGTCTGAGTTGATGGAGATGAGCGAGGCGAGGGGCAGCTGTGGGTCGTGGGGCGGCAGCAGCGAATAGATAATAAGGCCATTGGAGCCAGAGTCTGGGTCTGTGGCGCTGATGGTGCCTATGTGCAGGGCAGGGCTGTTATTCTCGTGAACAAACAGGGTGTAGGAGGTTTGGGTGAAGGCGGGAGCATTATCGTTGATGTCAGACACCTGCACTGTTATGGTGTGCTGGATTGTGAGCTTGGGTGTGCCCAGATCGGAGACAGTGATGGTGATATTGTACTCAGCTCTGCTCTCTCTGTCCAGAGGTCTCTCCGTCACTAAGGTGTAAAAGTTCTTGAATGTGGGTTTTAAAAGAAATGGAAGTTCATTCTGAATAGAACAAACCATCCTTCCATTTTCCCCAGAATCTGGGTCAGAGACACTGAAAACAGCAACTACAGCCTCAGGAGCATTTTCTGGGATGGAATTAGTGAGAGAAGATATGGTGAGTTTAGGGGCATTGTCGTTCACATCCAACACCTGTATAGCTACAGTGCATTTTCCTGAAAGACCTCCACTGTCTCTGGCTACAATTTCCATGTTATAATATGGAGTTGTCTCAAAATCCAATGCCCCTTTAAGACGAATTTCTCCTGTGGCTTCATCTATTACAAATGGTTGAGATACTCCATTGCCTTGAAACAGAGAATAGGCTACATTGCCATGTATGCCAGCATCT
>NW_021623082.1:0-13374 GCF_004785775.1 Grammomys surdaster | reverse complement strand
TGTCAGGGAACTCTGGAGAATGGTCGTTTATATCTGTGAGCTGCAGGTCGGTTTGAAAGAACTGCACAGGGTTTTCCAGTATGATCTGGAAGTGCAGCACACAGGGTTCTGTCGCCCCACATAGTGCTTCACGATCTGGTTTTTCCTTCAGGAGCAAATTCCCTCTCTCTGCATCAAGCTGCAAGAGCTCTTTGTTACCATTGTGGTGGATTCGGGCCCCTCTAGTGGCCAGTTCCCCAACCCTGAACCCCAGATCTTTTGCCAGGTTAGCTATCAAGTAGCCACTCTCGGTTTCTTCTGGCATGGAATATCTAATTGCCTCAGAACCAGACTCCCACAAAAGCAACAATATAGTAAAGAAAATGACTTGCCTTTTCCCTGGCGTTTTTGCTAGCGCTGTCTCCATTGTTTAGATGTTATCCAGAGGGTGCTGCTGCGTCTAAATCTTGCCGGTTTCAATCACACAGACGTTTTGGTGAAATAATTGCTTTCCGTAGTCCTTTCCCCTATATCTTACGTAAATGTCCCCCTTCTGATTCCCAGGAATGGCGTCCTGGGCATCCTGGGAGCCCCTAGTTATACAAATCCTTAGACTGCAGCGCCACCGTGTGTACTCCTCTAGCATTGCAATCCACTTTGTTCTCCGTTCCAGCCTTACAGTGAAGTATCTTGTACGTTGTATGTCAAATTCTTAGCAAATGGAAATTCCAACGTTTGCTGAGTTAATTTTCAGTGAAAGGTAAATTTTTGAATGAACAAAATGGCATATTAGTTTTGAAGAAATACTTTTGAATACATGAATTCTATGTGATAAATATCTAGAAAGAGCACCAGTCTTAAGTGTACAGCACAAGAGTCACCAAGAATCTAGATGAATAAATAGTGTGTACCTAAGTAAACACGTTCTCCCTGCTGTTCACTAGTTTTTACTCTCTTCCAAGGAACTACATCATCCTTTATTACCATACGGCATTTTACCTTTCTTAGAATTTTTATAAAGTAAAACCAGTAGCATATTTCTCTGCTGTAGTATTTTCCTTTGCTAGCTTTGTTGGGTAAGTTTCATCTACGATATCCTGTTTCCATTGTTTTCTTTCATTCCTCCACATGTTTATGTTATTATTTGTTCGCATCTACTCCATATGAGGAGCATTGAAGTTTTCTAGGTTTGAGTTTTTGAGACACAGTCTCTCTTCACAGCTCTGGCTGTCCTGAAACTCATGATGTAGACCAGACTAATCTTGAACTTCCAGAAATCTGCCCACCTCTATCTCAGGAGTACTGGGATTAAAGGTGTGTGCCAACACTATGAACTTTGAATACTACTATGAAGAATCTTTCACACTTCATATATATATATATTCATTGGTATGAGTTCCATTCCCAGCAATGTGAAAAAGTAATTCCAGCAATGTCTGAAAATTCTTGTTGCCCCATGATCCAAATCAACATTTGATGATGTCTTTACAGTTTCAACCACTCTAGGCAGTGCGGATATTGCAGTGTACATTTAATTAGCACTTCCCTGGTGATTAATGAAAGTATAAAAGCTTTCACATGTTTATCGATCATTCAAATGCATCCTCATGATGAGTTCTTTAATGCATTTTACTATGACATTTGTTGGTAGCTTGTTGGTCTGCAGAAGAATCTATATTCTCATCATATATCACTCTTTTTGCTTATGCATATTGTAAATAATTTTCTCAATCTATGCCTTCTATTTTAACCTCATTATACTTTCTTTGTGAAGCAAAAGTTATTCATTTCACCTTAGTCTGTTCTGTCAATATTTTACATTTCTGGGTAGAATTTTCCTTCTGTTTAAATCCCCAAGGTCATTGGAAGTCTTATAAATTTTGAATGTTTGTTTTACTTTTCAAATTTAAAGTTACACTCTACATAAAAATCTTTCAAGTGCATAAGATTAGGGTTCACATTTTCCCAACTGCCTTTGCATTCTGTACTGAAAAGATAATCTACTCCCCACTGTTTCTGAGTTGCCACAATTGTCGTAAGTCAGCGGATCATGAATAAGCTTTAAGATTCCATTTGTCTTTGAATATCAAATAGTATTTTATTTTCTTCTCAATTATCTTCAGGGTAAGTTTTCTTCAAAAAGATGATTTTTGAGGAATTTTAAATCCAATGAGAAAAATGTAAAGGTGCAGAAACCTGCATGTCTGTGCGCCACCTTCCTCAGCGTCATCCCCTCCAGAGCTCCAGAGGCACATTTCTTACTGAGCTTCAACATTAACACATTTTCCCCTGATCCATCACTTTAACTGGGTTTTCCTCTAGGCATATATATGTTTACAGTGACATGCGTTCATTTTAGAGTACAACAAACTAGTTCCCCAGACCCCAAATCATCAAAATCTGTTTATATTTCTCTCCCTTTCCTGAATCTCTGGAAATAACTGATGTTTTTACTGTCTGCATGCTTTGGCCTTTTCAAAATGTTATATAGTAAGAGTTTTTCATCTTGGCTTCTGTGATGAATATGTGTTTAAATTTTCTTGATGCCTTTTCATGAATTGGCAGCTCGTTTTGTTTTGGTACTGAATAATATTCCATTTTTCGATTAGATCATATTTTCTCAGTTTCATTTACTGAAGGATCTTGCTCACTGCCAGGTTTTGATAAGTTATGTAATATGTTACAATAAACACATCTATGCCAGTTTTTGTATTAACTTAGTTTTTCAGCCCACTTGATGGATAATAAAAAAATGATTGTGGGGTGACATAGTAAGAGTTTGTTTGGTTTTACAAGAAGCTGCCAAACCATCTTCTAAAAGACCATACTGTTTTCATTCCTGCAATCCATGAATGAGGGTTCTTGGTGCCCCACGTCCTTTGCAGCAATTGATGGTGTCAGTATACTGGAGTCTGGCCATTGTACCTTGTGGTTGTGTAGTGGTGTCTCGTTATTTGAGCTTCCATTTGCCTAACAGCAGTGATGTGGAGTCTCTCTCATGCAGTTACGTATCATCTCTGAGTCTTGTTGGTAAGTATTAGGATCCTTGACACACTCTCTACATAATATTGTTTTCTTACTGTTGAGTCTAGAAAGTCTTCATGTATTTTGGACAGCTGTCTTTTATCAAGCGCAAAGAAGACTGTGGAAGTTTTGCTTAAGATTTTACACTTTCTATTGATTGTTTGAAAGAGAAGCAACATTCCAACCATGGAATCTTCCGAAAAGTGACCACTGTGTATTCATTTCTCAATTTCTTTAGATCTTTATTTTTTTCTCAATAATGTTTGAACTTCCTGCTTTACAAGTCTCCTATTACATTTGTTTCTAGGTATTGACATATTGAAAGCAATTTTAAATGCTATTAAAATTTTTTATTTTCTTCATATAAACAGAACTCATACACGCTGTTGACCTTGCATCTACTGCCATTCATAATTTCATCCATCACTTCTGATTGCAGAGCCTTCATGATTTTTATATGTGTACTTGCATCATTTAAAATATAGTTTTTATTCTTTCGGCTTTTACTTCTTCTTTGCCTGATTCCTGTGGTTTGGATTAGTAATAAAATTGCATTATTAGCCAGGGTAAGACTCCTACTCTCATGGTTGACCTCAAGCAGAAAATTTTCAATAATTTGCCTTTAGTGATATTTATTATATATGTATTTGTTCAGTTTTTTTCTGAGATAGGGTGCCACTTTGTAGCCTAGATTGTTGTGAAACTCCCTATGTAGACGAGTGTGTTCTCAAACTCACAGATATCCACCTACCTCTGCCTACTGAAATTAAAAGTATATGCCACCACATCTGGCTGCTGTATGTTTTTTAACATACTCAATCTTCGCTTATGCAATTATATGCTAGTATTTTATGTATTAATATGTACTGAATATTGTTCAATAATTTTTCTGTACCCATTAAGATTAAAAATATTGCCATTTTGTCCTATTGACAGTGTCCTTTGCCTTACAGAACTTTTTCAATTTTATGAGGTCCCGTTTGTCAATTGTTGATCTTAGAGCATGAGCCATTAGTGTTCTGTTCAGCAAGTGTTCCCCTGTGCTAATGTGTTTGAGGTTTTTTCCCACGTTCTCTTCTATTAGATTCAGTGCATCTTATTTTATGCTGAGGTTCTTGATCCAGTTGGACTTGAGCTTTGTACAAGGAGACAAGAATGGATCAATTTGCATTCTTCTACATGCAGACTGCCAGTTGAACCAGCACCATTTGTTGAAAATGCTGTCTTTTTTCCACTGGATGGTTTTAGCTTCTTTGTCAAATATCAAGTGATCATAGGTGTGTGGGTTCATTTCTGGGTCTTCAATTCTATTCCACTGATCTACTTGCCTGTCTCTGAACCAATACCATGCAATTTTTATCACTATTGCTCTATAGTATAGCTTGAGGTCAGGGCTGATGATTCTGCCAGAAGTTCTTTTATTGTTGAAAATAGTTTTTGCTATGCAGGGTTTTTGTTATTCCAAGTGAATTTGTGAATTGCTCTTTCTATCTCTATGAAGAATTGAGTTGGAATTTTGATGGGGATTGCATTGAATCTGTAGATTGCTTTTTGTAAGATGGCCATTTTTACTCTATTAATCCTGCCAATCCATGATCATGGGAGATCTTTTCATCTTCTGAGGTCTTCTTTGATTTCTTTCTTCAGGGATTTGAAGTTGTTGTCATACATATCTTTCACTTGCTTGGTTAGAGTCACAACTAGGTATTTTATGTTATTTGTGAATATTGTGAAGGGTGTTGTTTTCCTGTTTTCTTTCTTGGCCCTTTTATCATTTGAGTAGAGGAAGGCTACTGATTTGTTAGAGTTAATTTTATATCCAGCCACTTTGCTGGAGTTGTTTGTCAGCTGTGGGAGTTCTCTGGTAGAAGTTTTGGTGTCACTTAAGTATACTGTCATATCATCTGCAAATAGTGGTATCTTGACTTCTTTCTTTCCAATTTGTATCCCTTTGGCCTCCTTTTGTTGTCTAATTGCTCTGGCTACAACTTCGAGTATTATATTTAATATGATAGGGAGAGAGTGCACAGCCATGTCTTGTCCTTGATTTTAATGGGATTTCTTTGAGTATCTCTCTATTTAGTTGGAGGTTGGCTATTGGTTTGCTGCATATTGCTTTTATTATATTTAAATATGAACCTTGAATCCATGATATGTCTAATACTTTCAACATGAATGGGTGTTGTATTCTGTCAAAGGCTTTTCCAGCATCTAATGAGATGATCATATGGTTTTTTCTTTGAGATTGTTTATATAGTGGATCACATTGATGGATTTCCATACATTGAACGATCCCTGCATTCCTGGGATGAAGCCTGCCTGATCATGGTGGATGATCATTTTGATGTGTTTTTGGATTTGGTTTTCAAGAATTTTATTGAGTATTTTTGCAATGATATTCATAAGGGAAATTAGTTTGGAGTTTTCTTTCTTTGTTGGGTCTTTTTGTAGTTTAGGTATCAGTGTAACCACGGCCTCATAGAAAGAATTGGGTAGTGTTCCTTCTGTTTCTATTATATATAATAGTTTGAGAAGTATTGGTGTTATATCTTCTTTGAAGGTCTGATAGAATTCTACACTAAACCCATGTGGTCCTGGGCTTTTATTGGTAGGGAGACTTCTAATGACTGCTTCTACTTCCTTAGAGGTTATGGGACTGTTTAGATGGTTTATTTGATCCTGATTTAACTTTGGTATCTGGTATCTGTCTAGAAAATCATCCATTTCATCCAGGTTTGCAAGTTTTGTTGAGTATAGACTTTTGTAATAGGATCTGATTATTTTTTTAATTTCCTCAGTTTGTTGTTATGTCTCCCCTTTCACTCCTGATTTTGTTAATTTGAATATTGTCTCTGTGCTCTCTGGTTAGCCTGGCTAAGATTTTATCTGTCTTGTTGATTTTTCTCAAAGAACCAGCTCCTGGTTTTGTTGATTATTTGTATAGTTCTTTTTGTTTCTACTTGGTTGATTTCAGTCCTGAGTAATTATTTCCTGCCATCTACTCTTCTTGGGTGTATTTGCTTCTTTTAGTTCTAGAGCTTTCAGGTGTACTGTTAAGCTGCTAGTGTATGCTCTCTTCAGTCTCTTTTTGTAGGCAACTCAGAGCTATGAGTTTTCCTCTTAGCACTGCTTTCATTGTGTCCCATAAGTTTGGATATGTTGTGCTTCTTATTTATAATAGCCAGAAGCTGGAAACAACCCAGATGTTCCTCAACAGAGGAATGGATACAGAAAATGTGATACATTTACACAATGGAGTGCTACTCAGCGATTAAAAAACAATGACTTCATGAAATTCTCAGGCAAATGGATAGAACTAGAAAATAACATCATGAGTGAGGTAACCAAGATACAAAAGAACTCACATGGTATGTGTTCACTGATAAGCGGATATTAGCCCAAAAGCTCACAATGCACATGATACAACTCACAGACCATATAGAGCTTAGAAGGAAGGAAGACCATGGAGTGGATGCTTCAGTCCTGCATTGAGGAGGGAACAGAATGATTGTGGGAGGTGGATGGAGATGGTGACCTGAGAGGGAGAGAGGAGTGGAGGAAATAAGGGGGTCAGTATCAGGAACTGGATGAGATGTGAGAGAGGTACAGAGGGTCAGGAAATTGAACAAAATAGGTAGCAGGGAGGATAAGGAACTGGGGATAGCTACTGGAGGGTCCCAGACACCAGGAAAACATGAGGCTTCCAGGACCCAGTTGGGATGACTTTAACTTAAATGGTCAGAAAAGAGGGAGATAGAACCTATAGAGACCACCTCCAGTAGATAGGTAAGGACCCTGGTTGAGGTATAGAGTCACCCACCCATCTCAAAAATTCTTAACCCAGAAATTTTCCTATCCGAAGGAAAAACAGGGACAAAAAATGGAACAGAGACTGAAGGAAGGGTCAATCAGAGACTGCCCCACCTTGGGATCCATCATGTCTACAGACACAAAACCCAAAACTGTTTCAGTGGTAAAGGGGTACTTGCTGACAGGGACGTGGTGTAGCAGTGCCTTGGGAGGCCTGGCCAACAACTGACCAATGCAGATGTAGATGCTTGGAGCCAACAATCAGACTGAGCTCAGGGAACCTGGTGGGGGAGCTGGCAGAAGGACTTGAAGAGCGGAGGGGAATTGCAACCTCACTGGAAGAACAACATAGGCTGGTCTGATCACCTAGTTCTCCCGGAAACCAAACCACCAACCAAGGAGTGTACCTGGAGTGAGCCATGGCTCCAGATACATATGTAGCAGAGGATAGCCTTGCCTAACAGCAAAGCGAGGGGAGGTCCTTCATCCCAGGAAGGTTTGATGTCCCAGTGTAGGGGGATGCTGGAGTGGTGTGGCAAGAAAGTGTGGGTGAGGGAGCTCCCTTATACAGGCAAAAAGGAGGAGGGAGGGCAGATGTGGGATGGAGGTTGGTGGAGGAGTAACTGGGAAATGGGTTATCATTTGACATGTAAACAAATGGAATGAATATATATATCCCCCAAAACAGAACAAAACTACCAAAAAAAAAAGAATAAAAATATTGTTTTTCTCCCATAACTGTTACTATGGTGCATTACAATGGTCAAATTTCAAATTGAACTACATTGCATTAGAGTAGTAATTCATTTTATATCACTTACACATATCTGAATTTGATTGCCTTTAAAAAAAAGAAAGAGCATGTCCATGTATGTCTCTAGAAGAGTTTTGCCATTTCTTTCTTACAATGTCCCTTTGAAGTTGGGATGTCATAGTCTATTCCAGTTACTGGCACCCAGATGAGTTTTGATGTGCTCAGTGTGCTTATAAGTTTATACATTTATTTTTGTTCTCATGTGAACATTTGTAATAATTCAACGTGTCAAACGGACTTTTATAATACATTTCTCTAATGGGTATGATTGGTCATATTTTATATATTTTTCAGTTTTGAATTGTAAATGTCATTTTACAGCATTTATCAGATACAACAATATTTTTCTTATAAAATTTTGAAAAATTTGTTTGTTAAATATTAACAAGACAAAATAAATACATTCTGTGTGATGAACGCGATAGCCTAGCCAAAGAGAGCCATGATCCAATAGTTCACATGATTCTGTCACCTGAATACATTCAAATTTATTTTTACCAAATTGCTGCATAAACTCAACACACAAACAACTGTGACGTGTTTCTTGACTCTAAATCTTTAGTACAAGTGAGTTAGAAATAGAGGAACAAGGAAAGAAAAAAGAACAAGAATGAGAGCAAAGAAGGAAGAGAGGGAAAGAGAGTCAAAGAAGACAGACATTGTATATGAAAAATTCATTGGAAAGAAGTGATTTCCTCCTCAATTTTTTCTCCTTGCACCAAGACTTACCAGCAAGTAGAGGAGAGAACAGCCAAGGTTAGCAACAGTAATTCCAGAACACTAAACATATGATAACCAGAAAGTTAGATGTAATATATGACGGTGTAACTTATCTGATGAAAGTTTGTATGTGTGCATTATATAGATGTGTATGCTTACGTGACTTCTCTATCATGAACATGTGGTAATTTCAGTGCTTTATATTTAGAAGAACCAAGGGAGAATTGAGAAATAGAAACTCAATCCCATAGCAAATATAAAAATAGCGTGAGATCTTTTATTTGTTAAAAGCAATAAAGCTAAAAATAAATTAGTGAAACAAAATTTGTAAACATAACTCTTAGATATTTGTATGCTTTTGTTAGTTAAAAGACTTTAGGTAACTTGAGATGTCACAGATAGAGATGATCGGCTGGCATAATAAAGAGAAATAAAAATGTAAATTCAAGGGGCATGGGGAGTAGAATAGGAATCTCAAAAACTAAAGTTTCCAGAAGAAAATAGTAAAGAAAAGGAAGGAAACACAAGATTCAAAGAGAAAACTTAATCTTTTCTAAAAATAGACTTAATGTCCACATAAAATATCCTTAAGGCATGCCTACTGAAACAGTATAAGGAAGTAGTACTTCAGTTGTGTAAACAGAAAGGTATTTCAAAGAGAGAGAAATTCCTAAACGTCTCCCCACAAACCACAGATTATAGAAATGTGGCCAGGAGTTAATGATAAGAAGAAAGTAGTAAGAATGTTATTAGATGATTGATTTAGAAAACCATGTTTGAGACAGGGTCTCACTATGTCGCCCCAGCTGGCCATGCAGACACGGTCACTACATAGACCAGCCTGTTCTCCAAATCAGCCATCCTCCTGCCTCTGCCTCCTTAGTGCCACCAAGCCCAGCTCCTTTCATTTTTAAAAGGTTCCACATTTTCTCTCCATTTTCTTTCAGTCTGTTCCTCTGCCTTTGCATTATTGTGTTTCATGAACTTTAAGAAGCCACCATTGTCACTTTCCTCAGTGAACACCTAGTCAGTATTTGCTTGTAAACTTTGCCTTTACTTCGTACTTCTCCACATAAGTCTGCAAAACTTTTGGGATTGCTTTCCTTCTGTCTAAAACTCCACTATTTTCTCACCTATGCAACTGGATTCATTCTCTCAGTCTTCGCTCAGAAATTTTACCTTTTAAGGCTATACTCTAGAATACTTTTTTTTTTTACAGGGTGGGGAGATTTAAAGACATTGTCTTTATTTTTGTGATTCAGGTTTAAAAGTCAGCTCTTAGCTTTACTGATGCTCCTTTAACATCATTTCATGGAGTTGCTTTAATTTTCTTCCTGCCCTGGACCTTGTGTTGAGCAATGTCCCTATGATATGCCTAAGTGTGACTTGTTTCTTTCAGACTCTGGTTAGGTTGCTCTGAATATTCCCCACATTCAGGGACTCACCAGTGTCACCGAGTGTCCATCATTCTCTCTTCAGATACTGGTTAGCTGCTTCCTATACCCCAGATCTCCTCTCTCTCAACCCCTCCCTCTCCTGCCTGAGCCCCTCTTCCAACAGGTCTCTTTCCTACTTCTAGGTCTTCTACCTGTAGTTCACTGGCATTTGGGGCTTTATTTATTACTTTTCAAAAAACCTGAATGATGACTAAACTCTACGTTTCAAGATCTTATCCTGTCAGTAATTTGCCTTTTTATTGTTCCTTAGCTTTGGTGAAGGGAGTAATTTGGATTAAAGTAAGACTACTTCACTTCATGTAGACTAATAGTTAAGATTTAAAAATGAATAATAGAATATAAAGAATGCTTTTCAATGGCTCATTTTCTGACAAAAGTTCAAGAAATTTTGATGCAGTCTAATCTACATATATGTAATGAGTTATAAATCAATCAGTTCACCAGGCTTATTGAAAACAGTAGAATGCCACAATTATAAATCAATCAATATGCTACTGCTCTGGTATATTAACAAATACAATAATATTTATTACTGTTCATCAGTTTAACTCAAATCAACTGAAGGATACACTGGACAATAAGACAAAATGATGTAACAACGAAAATAGTTTTTGTTGATTGATACGCTCTACTCAAAGATACCAAATAATGCAAAGGCAAAAGTTTTTGAAATCTACTAACGAACAGAGTTAAACAGAATACTCAAACTTTGAAATTTACTTATTTGAAAGGCCAGAGAAACTCTGGAAAATACATACACACACACACACACACACACACACACACACACTCACACACACACTACACCATGCTTGAACTTCTTTGCATGACGAAGAAAAAGAAAAATGTGATGCCCTCAATAATACTGAATTTTCTTTTTGGAAAGATAGGACATAATTCTGATTCTGGGATTAATTATTAAAAGAGATTAATGCAAAGCAGTGATTTAAGAGTTTTATTAAATAAATGGATGACAAACTACACATGTTCTCTTTAATTTTTGTCAAATAAAAATCCAAAACTTTAACCATAGTACATCCAGAACATGCCCAACCAAGTAAGTAAGACAACTACCATGCATTATGCTCACAAACAGAAGTGCCACAACCTTTATGCACATTCATATACCCCTTAAAGTTTATGACTTGGCTAATCGGATGCTTAAAATGGTAGTGAACATGACGTAGTGCTGTTTTCTATTCATGCAGAAAGATTCAGGCAATGTAAGTAATTTTAAACACTCTGTCTTTGAAAGGAGGAAATTGCCTGGAAATGGTTGGTGTCACAAATACATATATTTGAGATAAGTAAAATGTCTTATAAGACCACTAAGAATGTCATTCAAAGACAGTTTATTTATGCTTATCAGATACTAATCACCAAAGTTATTCATATGTGGAGAAAAAGATGAACTATGTTCAGTACACCTAAAAGCCAGAACTTTCATACCAATAAAACAGAAACTGTGAGCAGTATTCATGGTGTGAGGAGATTAGACTAGTGGAGAACTTCATAGGAACAAGATCATTTCTTAAGAAAAGAATTGTACAACGCTTGGGAAATCACACCACTTAGCTCACTGGTTCTCAACCTTCCTAATGTTGGAATCGTTAAGACAGCTCATAGTGTTGTGTTGACTCCTAACCATGAAATGACTTTCGTTGCTACTTCATATATGTGATTTTGCTACTGCTATTTGTGTATCATAAGAATTTTCTGAGGGTCTTAGACGACCGCGGTGAGAGTCCTTCGACCCCCACTGGGTTGTAAACTGTAGGCTGAGAACCTCTGACTTAACTGATTACAAAGCTATCCCTGCAGTGAAGATTTTCCGTAAGTTCTCTCCCAGCGTCCTGAACAAACAGGTTGGGGATCATGGGTTTGAGGAATTTGAACTCACCAGTCTCAGAGTCCCCGGTCAGACACACCTCATATTGGTAGTTGTGGGACAAGGTCCCTGTGCCACTGACATCCACCATGTGGCCAGGAAAGAGTCCCTCAGGCATAGAGCAGCCACCCGGAGAGGCTGCCCTGGCCCTCCTGCACAGCTTTACCCCCACGAAGAGCACCACAGACAAGAGGAAGAGAGAAGACACAGATGCCAAGGCAATGACCAGGTACACAGTGAGCGCATCCTCAACTTCCTGTGAGGGGTCAGGCGCCACCTCAGGCAGAGGTAGGTAGGGCTGGGAAAAGCCATCCACCACTAGCACGTGCAGAGTGACACTGGCAGAGCGCGGAGGATCACCATTGTCCTTGACCAGCAGCAGCAGCCTGTGCTTGGGCACATCGCGCTCGCTCAGCAGCCTGGTGGTGCGCACCTCGCCATTGTGCGCCCACACGCTGAACAGCCCTGGCTCCGTGGCCTTGAGCAACTGGAATGACAGCCAGGCATTCTGGCCAGAGTCGCGGTCCACTGCCACTACCTTGGTGACCAGATATCCAGGCTCCGCAGCCCTGGGAAGCAGCTCAGTGTAGGGCGCAGAGGCGTTCTGCAGTGGGTAGAGCACGAAGGGCGCATTGTCATTGTCATCCAGCACAATTACGTGCACCAAAGCCTGACTGCTGAGCGCGGGTGAGCCTTGGTCTATGGCGCCCACGCGGAACTCGAAGGTCTGCAGGGCTTCATAGTCCAGAGCCCTTAGCGCGAACAGCTGCCCATTTTCGGGGTTAATGGAGATTAATGAAGGGAGGGCCAACTGTGGATCCTGGGGTGGCAGCAGCGAGTAGGTGATGTGGGCATTGGAGCCTGAGTCTGAGTCTGTGGCGCTGATGGTGCCTATGTGCAGGGCAGGGCTGTTGTTCTCGCGGATCAACATGGTGTAGGAGGTTTGGGTGAAGACTGGGGCATTGTCATTGATGTCAGACACCTGCACTGTTATGGTGTGCTGGGTTGTGAGCCTGGGTGTGCCCAGGTCCGAGACAGTGATGGTGATGTTGTACTCAGCTCTGCTCTCTCTGTCCAGAGGGCTCTCTGTCACCAGAGTGTAGAAATTCTTGAAAGTGGATTTTAGAACGAAGGGCAGGTTTTCTGGAATAGAACAAACCACCTTTCCATTCTCCCCAGAATCCCTGTCTCCAACTCTGAAGATGCTGATTATGGTCTCAGGAGCATTTTCTGGGACTGAGCTGGTCAGTGAAGATATGGTCAGCTCTGGGGCATTGTCGTTCACATCCAACACCTCTACTGTTACAAAGCCTTTTCCAGAAAGCCCACCACCATCCGTGGCCTCAATTTTCACATGGTAAAATTTAATTTTTTCAAAATCCAATTTCTTTTTCAGTCTAATTTCTCCTGTGACTTTGTTTATTGAGAAAGTTTTTTGGATTTCATCTGATGCTTGGAACAAGCCATAGGAAACTCTCCCAAAGTTGCCAGCATCTGCATCCCGTGCTAAGACAGTCAGGATTGGGGACTCTGGGGGACTGTTCTCTAGGACTTGCACCTCATAGGGGCTGTTCACAAACTCAGGAGCGTTGTCATTGATGTCCACGATCAGGATTCGAACCAGGGCTGTTCCTAACCTCGGTGGAGACCCACCATCCAGAGCTGTGAGGGTTAAGCTCAGC
>NW_021623081.1:0-9796 GCF_004785775.1 Grammomys surdaster | reverse complement strand
GCTCTGTCCAGCACCAGCTCTGGGTATTTCCTGCCATCTGAGCGACTACGAGTAACGACGTGGAAATGGAGGTTTGGACTGACTGTGTAGTTTTGAACAGCGTTACTCCCTATGTCAGGGTCCTGAGCTGCCTCCAGAGGAAACACGGTCCCTGACTGGGCACTTTCTTGAATTTTTAGGAGCATTTCCATGTTAGGGAACTCTGGAGAATGGTCGTTTATATCTGTGAGCTGCAAGTCGGTTTGAAAGAACTGCACAGGGTTTTCCAGTATGATCTGGAAGTGAAGCACACAGGGTTCTGTCGCACCGCACAGTGCTTCGCGATCTGGTTTTTCCTTCAAGAGCAAATTCCCTGTTTCTACATCCAGGTGCAAGAGGTCTTTGTTTCCTCTGTGATGGATTCGGGCCCCTCTAGTGGCCAGTTCCCCTACCCTGAACCCCAGATCTTTTGCCAAGTAAGCTACCAAGTAGCCACTCTCTGTTTCTTCTGGCATGGAATATCTAATTGCCTCAGAACCAGACTCCCACAATAGAAACAATATAGCAAGAAAAACCACTTGCCTTTTCTCTGGCGTTTTTGCTAGCGCTGTCTCCATTGTTGAGATACGATCCAAAGAGCACTGCTTCTAAATCTTGTCGGTTTCAGTCACACAGATGTTTTGGTGAAATAACCTCGAATAAACCTTACTGAATTGCTTTCAGGAATCCTTTCTCCGGATCTTATGTAAATGTCCCAGTTTTCCGGGAAACACTCAGCAATCTGAATCCCAGGAATGGCGTCTTGGGTGTCCTGGGAATCCCTTGTTCTACAAATCCTTAGACTGCAGCGCCACCGTGTGTACTATTCTCGTGTTGCACATAGTACTCTCCACCTCGTTCTCAGTTCAGCCCTGCTGTGTTTAAACATCTTTTAAGGTACATAAGCATCTCTCTATTCATGTTCAGTTCTTCGAAAACATAAGTTTCAACACTTTTGCTGCAGTAATTTTTAGTAAATGTAGCTTTTTTTAAATGACCAGAATATCACATTGATCGTTAAGACTTTTCGAATACATAAACTCAAGGCAATGGATATTTACAAAATATTTGAATATTCCCAAATTCTTTTTCAATGAAATGTAACATATGTATAAAAGAGGACACCAATCTTAAGAGTTCAGAACAACAGAGAGTCACCAAGTTAATATAGTCCAGTAAGCAGAACCTAGATGGATAAATACTGTGTGCCTAAACAAAGCATGTTCCCCTACCATCCACTGGTTTCTATTCTCTTCCTAAGCACTACACCGGCTTTTATTACTATAGGATCTTTTGTCTTTTTTAGAACCTTTATGAAGTAGACTAACTAAAGTATTTCTCTGCTGTAGTATTTTCCTTCACTAGCATTTTCTTTGGCAAGTTCATCTATGGCATGCTGCTTTCCATGTTTTGTGCCATCCCTCCAGGCGCTTGTGTTGTTATTTGTTTGCATACACTCCACAAAAGTAACATTTGAGGTTTCCATGTTTGAGTTTTATTTGTTTGTTATTGAGACAAGATCTCTCTACACAGCTCTGGATGTTCTGGAACTCATTCTGTAGATCAGATTGACCTGGAACCCATAAAGATCTGCCTGCTTCTGCCTCCTGAGTACTGGAATTTAAATCATGCACCACCACACTCAGGCCCAGGTTTGAATTTTGACTAGAACTTCTATAAACAATTATGCATGTCCAATGTATAAAAATATACATATCTCATATGTATCAGAGTTGCTTGGTATATGTCAAAGTGTGAAAATACATTTAGCTTTAGCAAATACTGTGAAATAGTTTCCAAAAGTAAATGATGTCCTGAGATGCCCATGGTGGTTCACCCCTGTAGTCCCATCTCTGGGAAGACAGACAAGTTATCACAAGCTCAAGCCTGAGTGGGATATATAGTGAACCAGTCTCAAAGACATTTCTTTAAAACCTGGGGCTAAAAGTACAGCTCAATTGTAGAATGCTTGCCCAGTGCTCTCAGTAGATTGAGATCCATTCCCAGCAATGTGGAAAAGTCATTCCAGCAACACATGAGAATTCCAGTTGCTCCATAATATTGTCAACATTTGATGCCGTCTTTCCATTTTTAACCGTTCTAGTGAGTATGGATATCATGCTGTATACTTATTAGTACTTCTTTCGTGGTTAATAAAATTATGCAAACTTTCACATGCTTATTGACCACTCAGATGCTAAGTTGTTTTATAGATGTGTCTATCTGGGGCTTTTGCCCGGTGGTCCGCAGAAGAACATAAATTCTTAGTATAATCTCTGTATACACTTATTGTAAATAATTTTCCCATAATATGCCTTCTATTTTAACCTTATTATGGTGTCTTTGTGAAACAAAAGCCTGATTTGCAAATATTTTCCGTTTTCTGGGTAGCACTTTTCTCCCGCTTAAATCTTCCCATCCCCAAGGTTATTATAAGTCTTATTATGTATCTTGAATGTTTGTTTTATTTTTCACATTTAAAAGTACAATCAATGTAAAATCTTACAAGTCCAGATGACTAAGGCCCATATTTTTCCAAAAGCTTTTGCATTCTGTACTGAAAAGGTGATCCATTCCCCATTGTTTCTGAATAGTCACAATTGTCATGTCACAATTGACATGAATTAACTCAAAGATTCCATTAGTCAATGAATATCAAGTAATACTCTTCTCAGAACCCATAGGTTTTCTTATTTCAGGATATGTTTTTCTATGAAAAGATTAGTTCTAAGGAATTTTAAATCCGCAGAAAAATTTATTAAAGACACAAAGAGCCTCTATGGCTGTGCCCAGCTGTCCTCACGTAATCTCTCACGTGGTACGTTTCTTATAACTGACTGAGCTTCTGTATCAACACACTTCTTTTTACTGAGTCCATCGTTTTAACTGAGATTATGTCCATGTACTCTACATTATATAAGCTTCGATTAATTTATCATGCCATCCATCCATTTTAGCATACCACAGAGTAGTTCCTCTAACCCGAATTCTTCAAAATCTATTTATTTATCCCCTTGTCCCTTTCTGAATCTCTTGAAATCACTGACCTTTTTACCGACTGAATGTTTGGTCTTTGCAAAATGTTACATATCAAGAGTTTTTCAGCTTGGCTTCTGTCATGAATATGTGTTTGAGTTTTCTCAATTGAAGTGGAAACTTCTGGTTTCTTTGGAGACTCAGTTGTAGCATGTGATGTTTTTCTGGAAACTGTCTTATAAGAGGATGATTTTGCTGATGCACACAATTAGTGCTTTTCTAGAAGCAGCCTAGAAAAGGGGCATGTGATGTTTTGCTAGAGTGGGTATTTGAAAGAACATGTGATGTTTGCAAAGAATGCAAATATAATCCAACAGAGAGTGGACAGTGCTGTCTGGTATTGGTTCATCTTGCCACTCTTTGCTGATTGTTGTTTGTCATGACTTGGTAGAGAGAAACACATCAAAGAACTTCTGGTAGTATTCCTGCATCTTCGTGTCGCTTGTGGGGACTCAGGCAGATTGGCAAAGCAACTGCCATTGCTGGTTTGTGAATGGTATATGCAAACGGATTGAGCTTCCACTGTTGATTTGTGTGAACTGAATTACTGATATCATGTCAACACAGATTGGATTCGCTCCAAAGAACTATTTTTAAACAGGTCCACATCCTCCTTTGCCCTATTACTTTTTTCTTTCCAATACCTCTGGTGGGTGGTAGGCAAGAAGGGAGGTTAAAGCATTCACATATGCTTATTAAAAGTTTTGAAAAATACAAGTCTACACGCAACACCTTTTCATGAATTGATAGCTCGTTTCATTTTGGTATTGACTAATATTCCATTTTGAAATTGCATTCAACTTTCTCAGTTTCCCATTCTGAAGGATCTTGGTCACTACCATGTTTTTATAAGTGGTATAAAAAGTTTCAACAAATACGCCTGTCCCAGCTTTTGTGTGAACATCAGTTTCCAGCCAATTTAAATATATACTGAGAAAACTGATTACTTGACAACCTATAAGCGTGCATTTGATTTTGCTGCCAAGCTATCTTCTAAAATAATGACATCCTTTTCATTCTCATTATCCATGTGTGAAGGTTCTTGGTCCTCCGTGTCATCTGCAGCAGTTGGTGGTTCAGTGTCCTGGAGTTTGGCCATCCTGCCTATGGTTTGGTTGTGACATTTCATTACTTGAATTTGCTGATGTGAGCTTCTTCTCATGTATGTATTTTCCATCTATATTAGTAAGGGTTTTCTGTAGTATGACTTGCAGGCTGTGGTCCAGCTCATCCAAACATGGCAGCCTACAAATGGAAGGTCCAAGAAACCAGTACTTATTCAGATGGTTTCAAGTATACACCTAAATTCCGAAGAGGTAGGTTCTGATGCCGGTGAATGAATGGACTAGCTAGCAAGACAAGAGCAAATACACAAAGAGGGAAGAGCTTCCTTCTTCATTGTCCATATAAAGCAGTAGTTTTCAACCTTCCTAAAGCTGTAATCCTTTATACAGTTCCCCTTGTGGTATCTCCAACCATAAAGTTATTTTCATGGCTACTTCCAAATTGTAACTTTGTTACTGTTATGAACCATAGTGTAAATATATGATATGTAGGATATCTGATATGCAACCCCTGTGAAGGAACTATTTGACCCTCAAAGGAGTCATGACCCACTGGTTGAGTGCCTGTATTATAAAGACTTCCAGCAGATGTGGCATAGATTAGAGGTGGGTCTTCTCACCCCAAAAATCTGGATTAGAAATGGATCTTCCCAGTTCAAACTAAACAAAAATCCCCTTACATTTGGCCTCATTTGGGGGTATCCAGATGTAGCCAAGTTGGCAACCAAGAATACACATCACACCATCTCTAAGACTTGTGTTAAAATCTTTGGCACATTTTTCTTACATGTTATTGTTTTCTTAAAGTTGAGTCTTGAATGTCTTTATGTGTTTTGAAAAGCTGTATTTTATTAAACACATCTGTTGCCAGCATTTTCCTCTGGTCTGTGACTTTTTTAAAAAAAAAAATTGTAGAATCTTTAACAGAGCAGAATATTTTGGGTTAAGTTTTTTTTATTATTTTCTCTTTGTATATGTATACAAAGTGTATATTCAGCCCATCATGTTCACAAAGAATGTTGAAATTTTGCTTAAGATTTTATAATTTCTATTGATTGTTTGAAAGATGAACATTCCAACCACAGAATTCTTCCAACAGACTACTGTGAATTCCTCAATTTATTTATATTCTTACATTTTCAATAAAGTTTTATAGTTCTGCTTTGCAATTTTCTATTAGATTTGTTCTTGGTGCTTATATGTTTGGAAGATGTTTTAAATGCTATTTAAATTTTGATTTTTTCATATAAACAGAAATGACTTTGCATCTGCCAGTACTCAAGACTTCACTTGTCACTTCTGATTGCAAAGTTTTCACAATTTTTAAGTATATACTTTTGTCATTTAAAATATAGTGCTATTTCTTGTGCTGTGGCTTTCATTTCTGTCTTTTCCCTCTAGTTGGGACTGGTAGTAAAATCTCAGTAGTAACCATGGTGGGCATCCTTGTCTCATTGTTGATCTCCAGCAAACATTTCAATAACTTTCTTTTAACCATATTTACTATGCATATATTTGATTGGGTGGTTTATGAGACTGGGTGCCACTGTGTATAGCCTGGGCTGTTCTGGAACAACTTATGGAAAATGATCTTAGACTCACAGAGATCACCTGCCCCTGACTCCTGAATTCTGAGATTAAAGATGTGCCACCAAATCTGGCTACTGTATACTTTTAAATATTCAAAAACTCCCTTCTATATACATTTACACACTTTGCATGCTAATATACGCTGGATTTTTTGAGTAATTTTTCTCTACCCATTGAGATTAACTGTATTATTTTTCTTTTTTACCTGTTACTATGGTGAATTACAATGATCAAATTTCAAATACTGAACTGCTTTGCATCAGACACTAACTGATTATGTCATCATTTGCTTTTGCCTTACACGTCTCTGAATCTGACTGCCTTTCTCTAAAGAAAGAGCATGTCTATGTACATCTACAGAAGAGTTTTGTCATTTCTTTCTTACATTGTCCTTTTGAAATTTAGATATCATAATCTACACAAAGTTACCGGCACCAAGATGATTTTGATATGTTCACTCATTTGCAAGTTTGTATGTTTGTTTTAATTCTCATGTGAACATTTATAATAATTCAACATGTAAAATACTTTTATAGTACCTTTATATAATAGGTATGATTGATAAGATTTTATATTTTCCTCAGTTTTGAGTTTTAAATGACATTTGATGTAAATTGTCAAATGCAACAACGTTGTTCCTCACAAATCTTTGACAGTTTGGTTTATTAAAGATAAGCAAAACCAAAAATAAATTCTTTGTGTGTGACAAACATGACAAACTAGTCAAGGAGCGGCATGGTCCATTAGTTCACACGGTTTCATCACGTGAGTATATTCAAATTGTTTTACTTGATATTCTACACACGTTCAACAGACACACAAATCTTATGTCATTGATCTCTTGACTCTCAATCATTGGAGCGAGTGAGCGGGAAATAGAGGAATGGGAAGCAAGAAAGAACAAGAGTGAGAGCAAAGAAGGAAGAGATGGAATAAAGGGAGTCAAAGAAGCCATTGCACATAAAAAATCACTGGAAAGAAGTGATTTCCACGTGAATTTTCTCTCCTTGCACTGACACTTATCAGCAAAGTAGAAGAAAGAACAACTTAATTGCACATTAAGCACATAATAACCAGAAAGTAGGTGTAATATATAGAGGCGTAACTTATATACCTGATAAAAAATGTTTGTACATGTTCATTATATAGATGCGTATGTTTATGTGACTTCTACACCATGAAGATGTGGTAATTCCAACGCTTTATATTGAGAAGAACCAAGGGAGAATTGAGAGATAGAAACTCAATTCCATGGTAAATATAAAAATCATGTGAGATTTTATTTGTTAAAAGTACTAAAGCTAGAAATAAATTCTCATTGAAACAAAATTTATAAATATAACTCTGAGATACTTGTACACCTTTGTTGATTGAAAGACTTCAGGTAAATTGAGGTTTCATAGAGACAATTGGCTGGCATAATAAAGAGAAAAATATCAAGGGTCATGAAGAATAGACTGAGAATCTCAAAAAATAAAGTTTCTAGAAAGAAAGGTGGGAGAAGGTCTGGAAAACACGCACACACACACAAACACACACATGCTACACCATAATTGGACTTCTTTGTGTGGGGAAGAAAGAAAAGGATACATGTGACACCCTCAATAATGCTGAATTTTCCTTTTCAGAGGAATGGGACATAATTCTGATTTTGAGATTATTAAAAGAGATTATATCAAAGCAGTGATCTGACAGTTTTATTTAATAAATGGGATGAGAAACCACACATCTCTTTAATCTTTGTCAGATAGAAGTTCAAAACTGTAACAACAGTACTTCTAGAACATGCACAACCAAGTAATAGAACTACCAGCATGCACGATGCTCACAGACGAAAAGTGTCACAACCTTTGTGTAAATGGATTCACACTTTTATGGATAGGCTACTCAGGGCACATAAACTGGAAATGAGCATAACAGAATGCTACTTTCTATCCACACAGAAAAATCCAGGCAAGGTAAGTAATTTAAACATTCTACTTTCGAAAAGATGAAATTGCATGGAAAGAGATGTTGCAATTACATACACAAATGTTTTTGAGATAATTTTATATTCAAACTTTCATATTATTCGGTTTATATATGCTTGTGAAAGTGTTAATCGCTAAGAGATATTCATATATGGAGAAAAGTATGAAATATACTTAGTACAACTAAAAGCCTAATGTGTCCATACCAAAAAAAAAAAAAAAAAAGAAAGAAAGAAAGAAAGAAACTATCCGCACCGTTAAAGACATAAGCAGGTAAGCAGGTTAAACCAGCGGAAAACTTCATAAGAAACAAGATCATTTCTTAAAAGAAAACATTTGTACATCACTTGAGGAAATACATACTTAGCTGAATACAAAACTATCCCTGCAGTGAGGATTTTCCGTAGTTTCTCTCCCAGTATCCTGAACCATTAGGTTGGGGACCATGGGTTTGAGGAATTTGAACTCACCAATCCCAGAGTCTCCTGTTAGACACACCTCATACTGGTAGCTCTGGGACAGAGTCCCAGTTCCGCTAACATCCACCAGGTGGCCAGGAAAGTGGCCCTCAGGTACAGAGCAGCCACCCAGAGAAGCTGCCCTCGCCCTCTTGCACAGCCTGAATCCCACGAACAGTAGCACAGACAACAAAAAGAGAGAAGACACAGAGGCCAAGGCAATGACCAGGTAGAGCGTGAGCAAGTCACCATCACCCTGCGCAGGGTCCTGCGCCACCTCTGGCAGAGGCAAGTAAGGCTGAGAGAAGCCATCCACCACTAGCACGTGCAGTGTGACGCTGGCGGAGCGCGGGGGATCGCCATTGTCCTTGACAAGCAGCAGCAGCCTGTGCTTGGGCACATCGCGCTCGCTCAGCAGCCTGGTGGTGCGCACCTCGCCATTGTGCGCCCACACGCTGAACAGTCCTGGTTCGGTGGCCTTGAGCAACTGGAACGACAGCCAGGCATTCTGGCCAGAGTCACGGTCCACTGCCACCACCTTGGTAACCAGGTAGCCAGGCTCTGCCGCTCTGGGCAGTAGTTCGGTGCAGGGTGCTGAGGCGTTCTGCAGTGGATAGAGCACAAAGGGTGAATTGTCATTGTCATCCATTACCAGCACACGCACCAGCGCTTGGCTGCTGAGCGCAGGCGAGCCTAGATCTGTGGCGGCCACGTGGAACTCGAAGGACTGCAGGGTCTCATAGTCCAGAGCCCTGAGCAGGAACAGCTGCCCGTTGTCTGCGTTGATGGAGATGAGCGAGGCGAGGGCCAGCTGTGGGTCGTGGGGCGGGAGCAGCGAGTAGGTGATGTGGGCATTGGAGCCTGAGTCTGAGTCTGTGGCGCTGATGGTGCCTATGTGCAGGGCAGGGCTGTTGTTCTCGCGGACAAACATGGTGTAGGATGTTTGGGTGAAGGTGGGGGCGTTGTCGTTGATGTCAGACACCTGGACTGCTATGGTGTGCTGGGTTGTGAGCCTGGGTGTGCCCAGGTCGGTGACAGTGATGGTGATGTTGTACTCAGCTCTGCTCTCTCTGTCCAGAGGGCTCTCTGTCACCAGAGTGTAGAAATTCTTGTAAGACGGTTTTAAAATGAATGGCACATGATCTGAAATAGAACAAATCATCTTCCCGTTCTCTCCAGAATCTCTATCCCGTATTCGAACGATAGCAACCACCGTTTCTGGAGCATTTTCTGGGACTGAGCTGGTCAGTGAAGATATGGTCAGCTCTGGGGAATTGTCGTTCACATCCAACACCTCTATCACCACAGAGCCTTTTCCAGAAAGGCCTCCTCCATCTGTGGCCTCAATTTCTACACGATAAGATTCAGTTTTTTCAAAATCCAATTCCTTTTTCAGTCGTATTTCTCCTGTGACTTCGTTTATTGAGAAAGTTTTTTGGATTTCATCTGATGCTTGGAACAAGCCATAGGAAACTCTCCCAAAGTTGCCAGCATCTGCATCCCGTGCTAAGACAGTCAGGATTGGGGACTCTGGGGGACTGCTCTCTAGGACTTGCACCTCATAGGGGCTGTTCACAAATTCAGGAGCGTTGTCATTGATGTCCACGAGCAGGATTCGAACCAGGGCTGTTCCTGACCTCGGTGGAGACCCACCATCCAG
>NW_021623080.1:0-4172 GCF_004785775.1 Grammomys surdaster | reverse complement strand
CTCACGGTCTAGTTTTTCCTTCAAGAACAAATTCTCGGTCTCTGCATCCAGCTGTAAGAGCTCTTTGTTTCCTTTGTAATGGATCTGAGCTCCTCTAGTGGCCAGTTCTCTAACCCTGAGCCCCAGATCGTTAGCCAGGTTTGCCACCAAGTAACCACTCTCTGTTTCTTCTGGTATGGAATATCTAATGGCCCCAGAGCCTGATTCCCACAAAAGCAACAATATAGTAAGAAAAGCGACTTGCCTTTGCTGTGATATTTTTGCTAGCAGCGTCTCCATTTTGTTCAGATTCAGTCTAGAAGGTGCTGCTGCTTCAAGTGGATTACAATCCACTCGTGAGTGTCCGCGAAGATACTGGAGTAAATCCGATTAGGAAGAGGCCTTCTTCCTAAATTCTTCTATAAACCCTAACTTATTACCTTCTCCTTCAAACAGCTGCCATAGTTTTGCTTCTCGGCTTATTGGGCTTAATGAGATGGCTTCCTGGGCGGCTGCAGAGCTCATTCACGACACTCTTAAGCCTGCAGCGCCACCAAGCGTCCTTATTTGCTTTTGCAGATCATTTTGTTTTCATTTCAAATTTAAAACTTGCTGTGTTTCAGTATCATTTTAGTTTACACACAGAGCCTGAATCGTTATCTCAGTTTGTATCAACTAAAGTTCCAATACGACTTTGCTGAATTAAGTTTTGAGTGTAAGAATAAATTTTAAAACAACTAAGATGCCATTCTTTTTTCCCTGGTAAGAGTCCTGAAGAGTTGAATCAATTTTCTTTCGTAGGTTTATAATTTGACTTTGTTCAAGAAGGTAAATATAAACAATATAAAGAAAATTATTTTCACAGTTTTTAATATTTGCTTTGAAATATCTATACATTCAGAAAGGAGAAAAAAGTGATAATTGTGTCACTCATTGAACTTTTAAACCTTATTTAGCTCAGCTTTGATAGTTATAAAATAGGCCAAGTTCCAAGAGAACCTGGCCTGCTATGATTTTGTTACTTTAGTTCTTCAAAGAATAAGCATTCTTCATGTGTAGTTGTACTAAGACCATTGAAGCGTGAGAGTTCCGGTTGCTTCACATCTCTGCTAGCACTTGGTGTCGTCATCTCAATTGTTAGAGCATTACTGCATGTGTGGTGACTTCATAGGGTAAATTTAATTAGCATTTGTCTGTCATTCATGAAGTTTTGTACATTTTCATGTTTACTGGCCATCAGGTTACTGTCTTCTAGATGCTTGTTCATGTCATATATATATATATATTTTTTTTTTCTGATATAGGGCTTCTGTCTGTTTGCTTGTTGATTTGAAGAAGTATATTGTATATTCTAGGTATGATTTCTTTTTTAGATATATGTGCTCAAATATTTCCCATTCTATGCCTTGAATTTTGATGACATTCATTGTGCTTTGATCAGTGAAACACCTTACTTGTCTTTAGTTTGGTAATACTTTCCAATTCTGTTTAGTACTTTTAAGTTTCCATAGGTCGGGGTCGTTACAAACACGTGTATATTTTGAAAGTTTCCTTTTCAGACACAATATATTTAAATATGTTTTGAATCAATTAAGTTGGAGGTTTTGGTTTCCAAGTATCAGTACATCACACCACAAAGTTTATGCATCCCTCCTGAGCTATCCCTATCCTAAATCAGAGTGGTTACAGGTTTGGTCCAGTGTTCCAGTCTTCTCTCTGAAAATCATGTACTACTCTGTTGGCTTCATTACTCCAGATTCATCACAGATTTTGTTGAGAAGAAAGTCTTCTTTTTAAGTCTACTTTTAATGAGTAGTTTTAAAATCACAGAAAATGACTGGAAAATGCAGATAATTTTAACATAACCTCTCCACACCTGTGCAATCTTCCTCATTATGGTGACCCATACAATGAATACACAGGTGTATTCATTGCAATTGATGAGCCTACTTGATTATCACTGAGTCCATATTTTAAATTCAGATTCCTTCTTGGTCCTATACAGTCCATGGTCATGGATAAATTTAATCCTACATGTGCATATTTTTAGAATATTGGAGTTTCACTGTCTTTCCCCCAACCCCATCCTGTAAATCTATCTTTCTCTCTCCCTTCTCATTAGAATGTTTGGAACTCACTGATGATTTTTCTGCCCCCCATAATGTTACATTTTCCAAAAAGATCATAATCAGAATTTTACAATATTGTTTTTTTTAACTTAGCTTCTATGACTTACAAATTTGCACGTAAATTTCTCAATGGCGTTCTGTAGGTTGATAGCTCAGTTTTTTTGAATAATAATCCCTTTTGTGGGTCCCCACACAGACAGAGATCTGTAAAATCCCCTAGAACAAGCATTACAAATAGTCAGCCTGGGACGTCTGGAAAAGCAGGAAATGGTCTTAACCAGTGAGCCATCTCCCCAGCCTCTCCTTTTCATAAAAGTATTTTTAAAATGTTTCTTTTTCTTTTTTTTTTGTGCTAATGAGTTCGAGTCTCTTTCCCACTTTCTCTTCTATTAGATTCAGTGTATCGGGTTTTATGTTGAGGTTCTTGATCCACTTGGACTTGAGCTTTGTGCAAGGTGACAAATATGGGTCTATTTTTATTCTTCTACATACAGACTGTCAGTTCAGACCAGCACCATTTATTTAAGTGTTTTTTTCCCACTGTATAGTTTTGGCTTCTTTGTCAGTAATAGTGTCCATAGATGTGTGGGTTTATTTCTGGGTCTTTGATTCTATTCCATTGATCCACCTGTTTGTCTGAACCAATACCATGCGGCCTTTATCGCTATTGTTCTGTAGTACAGCTTGAGGTCAGGGATGGTGATTCCCCAAGATCTTTTATTGTTGAGAATTATTTTGACTATCCTGGATTTTTGTTTTTCTGTATGAAGTTGAGAATTGCTCTTTCCATGTCTGTGAAGAATTGTGCTGGAATTTTGATGGGGATTGGGTTGATTCTGTAGATTGCTTTTGGTAAGATGGCCATTTCCACTATGTTAATCCTACCAATTCATGAGTATGAGAGATCTTTCCATCTTCTGAGATCTTCTTTGATTTCTTTCTTCCGAGATTTGAAGTTGTTGTCATATGGATCTTTCACTTGCTTGGTAAGAGTTACACCAAGATATTTTATACTATTTGTGGCTATTTTGAAGAGTGTTGTTTCTCTAATTTCTTTCTCATCCTGTTGATCATTTGTAAAAGGAAGACTACTGATTTGTTTGAGTTAATTTTATATCCCACCAATTTGCTGAAGTTGTTTATCACCTGTAGGAGTTCTCTGGTGGAACTTTTGGGGTCGCTTATGCATACTTTCACATCACCTGAAAATAGTGATACCTTGACTTCTCCCTTTCCAATTTGTACCCCCTTGATCTCCTTTTGATGCTTGTATGTATGTGAATATATGTCTTGAGGGTGTGATTGTCCTTAAAGAGGGTGTTGTATCTCTCACAGGTAGAGTTAAAGGTAGTTGTGATAACCTGACAAGCAGTGGGTAATGAAAACTGATCTAAGATCCACTGCTCTTGAACTCTGAGCCATCTCTTCAAGCCTTTTCCCTCCATATTTATTTTAGGTTATTCTCATCATAATGCTTCCAATCCGCTAATGCTGACTTTGCTCATTTCTATAATGTTGTACCATTTATATTGTTTTATATAGACCTATTCTTTGTTATGGAATTGACTTTTAGTCTCAAATTTCAATTCTCTTATTATTTATTTGCTTAATTATTCCTTGTTTCAAAACTATTAACCTTTCTTATTTTATTGACACTGTTAGCTGATTTTAACCTATAGATCTTCTAGGTCAGAGAGTTATGTTTTCTCTTCTTGGTTTTCTTTATATAATTCAGTTTGTGATGTGCATCTACTGATTGCTACAGATTTATATGAAATCTGAGATGATCATGATTCTATTGTCCTCTTCTCGGAAGAGCTCACCCTTTGCTCTTAGCTTGATAGAGCACTGTCTTGTGCAGTCACTGTAATCCAAAGACTTGCTGACCTGAGTGAGTCAGGGTTCTCTTCCAAGCATCTGACCATGACAAGTTTCAAGTTGCACACATGAGTTCTCTGCAGTTGTTGTCCAGAGAGATCCCAACCTCTACTTTGTGTACTTTGTACAGGATCTCATTCTGCCTTCAGAGAGTTTTCAAGTTACAGTTTTAGTCTTCTCTCCTGG
>NW_021623079.1:0-11549 GCF_004785775.1 Grammomys surdaster | reverse complement strand
AGAGAGAGAGAGAGAGAGAGAGAGAGAGAGAGAGAGAGAGAGAGAGAAGTAAGAGAGGAAAATTGCCAGAATTAGTGGGAGCAGGGAACAGAGAGTCCAATGATGAATGAGATCATAATATATTCTGTAAGTAAATTATAGTGAAATCATCTGAAATCTATTTGCAGAAGATTTCTAATATACAATATAACTTTATTATCATTCTCAAGCTGTGCATTGGGTCTGTCATTTTTCCTCCTTAAATCATATGCTTTCACTGTCCTCCCTGACCAGCTACAATTATACATTCTATTTGCCATGTATTTGACACAGTTTTGGATTCTGCACATATATAATATCTACATAATATGATAACAAGCAACTGTCAAATGGCCAGGTCTAAATAGGTCATTGATATTACCCTTTCGGGATTCAAGGACCATCGTGGAAGATAGGATGAACAGAGAACATAGGTGCTGGAAAATGGATGGGGAGAGGAGGGGAAGAAACATTGTGAAAGGCTGTTCTCTGGCCCTGACTGGGCTCTTGCACTCAGACTAATAGGGCTGTGGTTGCCTGCTCAAGAATAGGTCTGTTAACATTCCATCCAAGATAGAGAGGGACTCAGGGACACCACCCGCCCTGAGGAGCTCCTGTTACTTAATGGTCAAAGAGAGAGAGAGACAGAGACAGAGACAGAGAGACAGAGAGAGAGAGAGAGAGACAGAGAGAGAGAGAGACAGAGAGACAGAGAGAGACAGAGAGAGAGAGACACAGAGAGATAGAGAGAGACAGAGAGAGAGACAGAGAGACAGAGAGACAGAGAGACAAAGATAGAGACAGAGACAGAGAGATAGAAAGAAGAGAGACAGAGACAGAGAGACAAAGACAGAGAGAGACAGAGACAGAGAGAGGCAGAGAGGACTATTTTATTCATTGGTGTAGCCACTGATATGTAGCCCTTGCTCCATCTATAACCCTATGCCCATGCTCTCAACTAAGCAAACCCCAGTGAGATTCAGTGGATCACAAAAATAATTTTAAAAAGGACATGAGTGTTGGCATGTGACCAGAGAGGACTGAACTCTTCAGGAGTGGGAGGAGACAAAAGACAATGAGGCAGCAAATGTGATTAAAATGTATTATAAATTTTCAAATGACCAAATAATAAATGTTTTTCTAAATGTTATAATACAGAAAATGACACACAGTTGGGAAATAATCGAGATTAAACTGGAATGACCCATTTATTTACACACAAAGTGAATTTCAGAATGCTGATCTTATATAATTCAGCATATCTTTAAAGTAGTCAGTTCATCAAAACATAAAGAGAAAGCCCAACAATACCACTAACAAACCTTTGAGTGTTAGGAGGTAAAAACTGACAGAATTGCTGAAAGACAAAATTCTACAATTTGGCTATAAAATAGACAAGACAGAAAAATCAATGAAGTTTAAAAGGACTTGACTATCTCTAGCAACCAACTTGATAGAAGTAAAATTCATAAGACATTTCATCCAATAATGATAGTGTATGCATTTTAAATTATATTTCCTTTATCTTAATGTGTGTGTGAGTGTGTTTGTGTGTGTGTGTGTGTGTGTATTTGAGTGTGTGTGTACGCACGTGCTCACAGGCATACATGCACATGCATACCATGAAGCACATATGGAGTCAGAAGCTAACTTGTGGAAGTTGATTCTCTCCTTCCACATGTGTTCCAGGGATCAAACTCAGGTCAATCAGGTCAATCAGGTCAAGAAGCTAGGAGGAATTGTCTGTACGGATTAAGCCATTTTATCAGCCCTAGGCTATACATTCTTCGCAAGAACATTTGTAATGTATGCATGGATGTTGCTTGGTGAGAGGGCACATTCTTAGCATGGATAAAGCCCTGGGTTCATGCTTTTTTTTTAAGTTGAAAATAGCATACTGAGTTAGGTTTCTTTAAACAATGAATTTAAATTTACACTTGTTAAAATCATATAAATGATATTTTGTAGCAATGAAAGAATTCTAGTAGTAATCCAAAACAGAAACCAGCTAGAAAATCTCCATACATTTGGAAAATATGTAACATTCTTACTTCAAAGGAAAAAAGATAAATTAGGGTCTAATTTGAATTGAATAAAAACAAGCATATAACCCATCAAAATGTATATCATTCACTTAAATAAAAATATATAGCATGTTTATATAAAAATTATAATTGATGTCTACTCTTCAAATTAAGTTTAAAAATATAAAGAAAATTTATATTTTACTATAATTTATTTATTAAATTTATTAATAATTAAATATTAATATATTTAATATAATTTAGGAAGAAATACTTCCAATTCAAAGGACACAAATTAGGCTTCCAAAATCCACAGTGAGAAACTCACAATTGACTGTAACTCCAGCTCCAGGGATCTGATGCCCTCTTTTGGCCTCTACGGTCACCTGCACTCACATGCACACACCTGTGCATAAATATAATTTAAAATTTTAATTTAATCATAATGCTTTTATGTTCAACTCTTTTTCCAGTTACAAGCCCCAGCAATTGAGGAGCATAAGACTTCTTCTTTGATCTGCATCAAATATCTATAATGCATCCACAGCTAACATCATCCTCAAATGTCAAAAGACTATCTGCTTTTCTCTTAGAAAGGAATAAGGCAAAAACCATTCATATCACACATATTCCATTTCATACCAGCACCCTTGCTAACACAATTAGGTAAAAATAAGAAGTGAAAGCCATGTAGTTTTGAAAGTTAAAATTAAAATTTACTTATTTTTATCCATCTTGTTACCCATGTTCCTATATAATAGGAAATCATACAACATCCAAATCTCTCCAAAGCTAAAAAGTGAATTTAACTGTCACAAGACACTTGATCATTATGAAGAAAGTCAATTAATTACTGCCATTTATAAAAGAAAGGTGCTGAGAATGTGATTTAAATATTTTTACCAGAAAGAAGAAATGATAGGTATATTAGAGGATGAATATCAATCTTGGTTTGATATAGCAATCCCACTTTCTTTTGTTTTACCTGTATTCAGCTGTGTCCATCCAACCAACCACTATCATCATGGCTCAACAATCATGACCACCAGATATGGAGGATTCTTCTTTGGATGAACAATCAGAAAGTCAACCCTAGTCCAGTGTTGTCATAACCCTACATCATTCATTTCAGTCCCATTGCATAGATGCCATCTCACCTGACACAAGAATGGTGAATGGTGAATACTGTATAACAAGACAGACTGAATGAGGTTGGGTTATTTATATTATATACATGTACATCATATATATATATATATATATATATATATATATATATATTACAACTATTTGTTATAGCATGTTTTGATAGTTGTTCTACTTTATTATTAGCTTTTATTGTTAACTTTTTATTGTGAAATAGATTAAATTTATAATATCATATTTGTATGGGGAAAACCGTACCCAGTATTTGAAATTTCATTTGTTTTATGGATTTATGCATCTACTGATATTCTTGGACTACATCCCTCATTAATTAGTTAGGGCAACATCCAAACATTACAGTGTGCTTAGTGGACAGTCAATAATGTTTATAGCTACTAGCAGTAAAAACATGAAAATTATTTTTAAATTTTCATTCCATCACAATCACTCCCAGGATAGTAAACCTTCAGTGGCAACTAGAACATGTCGGAGATCAGTGAAAAAATTTATGAAGTCAGTTCTTTCCTTCTGCCTTCTGGAGACTGAATTCAGGGTACCATTTTTGTACAAAAATCATCTTTGTCTGTTGAGTCGTCTCACTGATGAGCAGATCTTAAGTGTTCTTACTACCATAATGAGAGAACATTTGGGGAGGGATTAAGACAGAGATAGAGGTGATAGTGAAGTGAACGCTTGACATGTGGCTACAGGTATTGGATGCAATTATGAACTAAAATTAAGTTAATTATTCTGTCAACAAAATCTTAGTAAGAAGGAAAGCTAGAATTATTTTTCCTGTAGAGAAATTATCTGAAGCCAACTTTTTTCTTATTTAATTAATTATTTTCTTTATTTATATTCCATCCATTGCCTCCCTCCTGGTCCCCACCCCATCACTGTTCCTCATTGAAAGGCCCCACTCCCTTGCTTCCAAGAAGATGCTCCTTCCTCCAACTCCCAGCATCTCTGTTCCCTGGGCCTCAAGTATCTTGAGGATTAGCCCTCTTCCACTGAGGCTGCACCAGGCAGTCCTCTGCTATATATGTGCCTGGGGCCTCATACCAGCCCGTGTATGCTGGCTGGTTGGTAACTCAGTCTTCAGGAGCTCCCAGGGGTCCAGATCAGTTGAGACTGCTGGTTTTCCTATTGTGTCACCCTCTCCTTTAGCTCCTTCAGTCCTTCCCCTTTTCCTCCATAGGGGTCTCCAACTTCAATCCAATAGTTGGGTGTAAGTATTAGTAAGGTGCCTCAGTCACCTGCTGGTAGGGCCTCTCAGAGGACAGCCATGCTAGACTCCTGTGTATAAGCACAACATAGTATCAGTAATAGTATCAGGTCTTGGTCCTTCCCCACCACCACCACCCCCGCTATGAGATATATCCCAAGTTGGACTAGTCACTAGGACAGCGTCTCCTCAGTCTCTTCTCCATTTTTTGTCACTGCAGTTCTTTTGCATAGGAACAATTCTGGGTCAGAGTTTTTGACTGGGATGGCAACCCCATCCCTCTATCTGATGCCCTTTCTGTTGGAGGTGGACTCCTTGAGTTTGCTCTTCTCACTGTTGGGCATTTTGGCTAAAGTCACCTCCATTAAGTCCTAGGGATCTCTCACATCTCAGGTCTCTGGGACTTTCTAGAGGGTGCATATTTCCAATCATTCTCCTTGCCCTCTGGGCTCCTCTCCTGTTCTACCTCACCCTGCATACCTGATCCTGTTCTCCTTTTCCCCTCCCCATCCCCTTTCCCACCCAGGTCCCTCCTTCCCTCTACCTCCCATGTTTATTTTATTCTCTTTTTCTATGTGGGATTGAAGCATCCTCACTTGGGCCTTCTTTCTGGTTAAACTTCTGACAGTCTGTGGATTGTTTCATGGGTATTCTGTACTTTTTGGTGAATATTCATTTATAAGTGAGTACATACCATGCATGTCCTTTTAGGTCTGAGTTACATCACTCAGGATGTTATTTTCTAGCTCCACCCATTTCCCTGCAAAATTCATGATGTCCTTGTTTTTAATAGCTGAATAATATTCCTTTTTTTTCTTTTTTTTTTCTGAAAAGAGCAGCCAGTGCTCTTAAAGGCCGAGCCATTCCCTCCCTGCTCCCATTGCTTTTTTTTAAGATTTATTTATTTATTTATTTATTTATTTATTTCATGCATGTGAGTACACTGTAGCTGTCTTCAGACACACCAGAAGACAGCATCAGATCCCATCACAGATGGTTGAGATTGCTGGGAATTGAACTCAGGACCTTTGGAAGAGCAGTCAGTGCTCTTAACCGCTGAGCCATCTCTCCAGTTCACCCCCCCCCAAATAATATTCCATAGTGTAAATGAACCACATTTTCTGTATCCATTCCTCCATTGTGGGACATCTGGGTTGTTTACAGCTTATTTGTTACAAATAAGGCTGCTGTGAACATAGTGGAGCACAAGTCCTTGTGGTATGGTGGAACATCTTTTGGATATATAACCAGGAGTGGTATAGTTAGGTTTTCAGGTAGAAATATTCCCAATTTTCTATGGAACCACCAGATTGATTTCCAGAGTGGTTGTACTAATTTGGAATCCCACCAGCAATGGAGAAGTGTTCCTCTTTCTGCCCATCCTTGTCAACATGTGCTGTCACCTGAGGTTTTGATCTTAGCCATTCTGATTGGTGTAAGGTGTAATCTCAGGGAATTTTGATTTGCATTTCCCTATGACTAAAGATGTTAAACATTTCTCCTTTTTTTTCTGCTTTGAAATTTAGAAACCAGTTTGATTTAAGATGTGACATACAATTCCTAAAAACATCAACTTTTCAGCAAACTGTGGCTACACAACAATGTGGTAGACTCAAATACAAACACCAGGAAACAAATCACCATCCTTTAACTATTTGAGGAAAGACAGAATGAATGCCTAAGGAACAACAAAGATGGACTTGCAGAGGATGGGCTGCTTACAGATGTCAAGCACCATTTTTTTAAACAAAGCACAAATGCATGGGTTTCGAGGTATATACATCAAATTGAACCTTTGGCACTATGAACCAGGGCATTTCATCACATAGCATTGACACATATTAGAAAACTGTGTAGTGTCAAAGGGATAGAACCATCAGCATTCAAGCAATGTTGTCAACTAGGCAATAAATTGGTCTACCCAATTTCTTCTTTGTCCAATTACTTCATACACTGGTAGCAACTTTGAAATGAGGAAAGGAGCTGGGCATCCTTTTATTTCCTATCTACAACAGAACAGGAAACAAACTGAAACATAAACCCTGTTTTACGTTGGCAGTTTTAAAGAACAACAATTATACAATGAAAGAGCTAAGCAGAAGTATTTACAGATGCCAGACAATAGTGAGTGGTCAGTAGACCTACACAAGGGCTTTGCAATGATAGTCAGCAGAAGACATTTTGTCATCACTGGCAGTAAACACCGAGGCAGAATTCTTTGCCAGATACTTATGGCAATCATGTAGATAACCCAGCAATAATGCCAGGCTTTTCTCATCAAGGGGCATATAGGCCAACATTGATCCAATTCTCACAAATAATCTCAGTAGGTGTGGCACCCCATAGATTTTCGACATAGGCACATTAGGGTGAGTTAGCAGAATCTCAGCATACTGAGGCCTTTCAAACTTGTAGAGCAGCTGAGTGCCCAGCATCACATTGAAATACACTTTTCTCTCTCCCACAACTTCATTAACTGTATACTCCTTACTATCAACAGTTCCCTGTGATTTCTTGCAATTGGCATACTCCTCAAGGATGGCATCTACATTCTTTTTTAGCAGAGAGCGAGAACAGTTGTGTCTGCTTAGTAACCAAGTCCCAGTCGTCCACCAGCCATGGTTTTAATTCTTCAGGGATCTTCACCTTCACCTCCATCCTACTCTTGAATGCCTCCTTGCTCTCCACAGTAGGGTCGGCCCATACCCTTTTCTTCTGAGGGGGCTGGGGGATTTCACTGGTACTGCTACCATCTCTGTTGCCAGGAGTCTTCTGCTTGTTCTTCCTTGTCTTCCGCACAGAACCAGAAGGGGATTCTCAGCAGAGTGAACCCCCCTAAACCCCCATCTTCCTGGGAGGGCTGGATCAAGATTCTCTGGCTGCGAACCAGCTGACTTCTTTCCTGAGTCAACTTCTCTCATCGTACTTCTCTGCGTATTGCTTCGAGTTGGTTTCTTATAGTTGTCTTCTTCAGCAGATTGTTGTCCACGAGTTTGAGAAGCCTGCTTTCTGGAACTCATTCAATACTGTTTTTATTCCAACCAACGATGTTCTTTCTTTAAGTACTTCTTGGCCATTCGAGATTCCTCTGTTGAGAATTCTCTGTTCAGCTCTGTACCCCATTTTTTAACTGGGTTATTTAGGTTGGAGGAGGTTAACTTCCTGAGTTCTTCACATATTTTAGATATTAGCCCTCTATCGGATATAGGGTGAGTGAAAAATTTTCCCCATCTGTAGGTTGCCAATTTGACCTATTGACAGTGTCCATTGTGTTACAGAAGCTTCCCAGTTTCATAAGGTCCTGTTTATTAATTGTTGATCTTAGAGACTGAGCCATTGATTTTCTGTTCAGGAAGTTTTCCCCTGTGCCAATGAGTTTGAAGTTCTTTCCCACTTCCTCTTCTATTTGTTTCAGTGAATATGGTTTTATGTGGAGGTTCTTGATCCACTTGGACTTGAGCTTTGTGCAAGGTGATAAATATGGACCTATTTTCATTCTTTTCCAGGCAGACCTCCAATAGACCAGCATCATTTATTAAAGATGCTTTCCTTTTTCCACTGTATGTTTTTGGCTTCTTTGTCAAAGGTCAAGTGACCATAGGTGTGTGGATTTATTTCTAGGTCTTCAATTCTATTCCATTGATCTACTTCTCTGTCTCTGTATCAACGCCATATGTTCTTCGTCACTATTGCTCTGTAGCAAAGATGGAGGTCAGGGATGGTGATTTCTCTATAAGATCTTTTATTGTTGAAATTTGTTTGGGCTATCTTGGGTTTGTTTTGTTTTGTTTTTCCATATGAAGTTGAGAATTGCTCTTTCCATGTCTGTGAAGAATTGTGTTGGAATTTTGATAGGGATTGCATTGAAATCTGTGAATTGCTTTTGGTACGATGGCCATTTTCACTATGTTAATCCTACTAATCCATAAGCATGGGATATCTTTCCACCTTATGAGGTCTTCTTCAATTTATTTCTTCAGGAATTTGAAGTTATTGTCTTATAGATCTTTCTCTTTCTTGGTAAGTGGCACACCAAAATATTTTATATTATTTGTGGCTACTGTGAAGGGTATTGTTTCCCTAATTTCTTTATCAGCCTGTTTATCATTTATATAAAGGAAGGCTACTAATTTGTTTGAGTTAATTTAATATCCCACCACTTTTCTGAAGTTATTAAATGTAGGAGTTCTCTGGTGGAACTTTGAGGGTCACTAATGTATACTATCCGCAAATAATGATACTTTTGACTTCCTCCTTTCCAAATTTTATCCCCTTAATCTCCTTTTGTTGTCTAATTGCTCTAGCTAGAATTTCAAGTGCTATATTGAATAGACAAGGAGAGAGTGGGCAGCCTTGTCTTGTCCCTGATTTTAGTGGGTTTCCTTCTAGTTTCGCTCCATTTAATTTGATGTTGGCTGTTGGTTTGCTATATATTGCTTTTATTGTGTTTAGATATATACCATGAATTCTTGATCTCTCCAAGACTTTTTAACATGAAGGGAAGTTGTAATTATGAAAGAAGAAAATTATGTTTGGTGTGCCTTTACAATTCATCTTTCCCAATAATTTACAACCCATACCATTCCTCTACCTATATTTACCTTTCTTTCACCCTCCAGCTCTAGGTAGACTATGCTTGAAAAGTTTCTACTTTTTATTCAGCATCATAAACATCCTTCACCTCCAATACTAGACATAAGCATAAGTTGTTGGTCATGGCTGGCTGAGAAACTCCCAAAACATACAGCCTGTTGTGTAGTTGACCATGGTTCCCCACTCACCCCTGAGGTAGAATATACAACACATTTCAGAAACATGGTCCAGAGATCCCTGAGCTGGAACTGACCTATATCCCAAACCATAGATTCTACTGCTGTTGCCCTTGGTTACCTACCCACTTCTGTGCTGAAGACACAGTGCATTTCAGAACCATGTTCCAGAGAACCCTGGAACTCACCTGAATGCCTCCTCTCTGAAAACTAGCTTTCATGGAATCACAAGGCACCATGAAAGCTCACAAAGGAGAGAGGCAAACAACAGACCTATCCATCGATGACACCTATAAGTCACAACAATGACCAGCAAGGAATGATAACCCTATGGGTGCATTTGTGACAAAAATACCTTAGCAATAACCAATGGCTCTCTAGCTAGATTTAATGACCTGCTCAATTAGGAGGGGTACCATGCCTGGTACTGGAAACCTAGCTAACTAATCTTGCTAGTGAAATCATCATTATTGGAAGAAAATCTATAATGGTGGTTTTACTAAACCAACAAAATCTCTATAAATTATTTGTCTTTTCATCAACAGATAAGTGCAGTCTTTACCCTATCAATGAAAATTCTCTTTGCAATAAATGAAGACCACTACAGAAAACCAGAAACAATCAAAATGCAGAGTTGTGGTGCCCATCCCCAATGAATATATCTACAAAACACTTCAATATCTAAGGCTCTGGTGATGTTATAGAAAAGGAGACAGAAAGATTGTAAGAGGCACAGGATCAAGGCCTTTGATGTGAGATTATGTCTCCTAGTAATATCAAAAACTACAGCATAAAATTTGCTCAATACAACCACCCAACTGTGAGCTAAATGAGGAGGACACCAATAAACACATTGAACTTTACAGGAAAGTTCTCACACAAGGCTTCAACCCTACACAAAGAACTACAGGCAACTGAGTAAAGTTGGGATTCGGAGATGTGGCTCTCCCCAGGGAAGGGCACACCAATTGATTGACCAGTGTCAAAAAGTCAGCTCTGAAAATATACAAACAAGTAACATCATATTGACTTAACAAGGTATATTTAGGAATATAAATGGATATACAAATAAATACATCCGTGTACTAACAACTGATGGAAAAGAGGCCATGAATATGAAGTAGAGTGGGGAGAGGTATATGGAAGGGCTTGGAGGGAGGAAAGGGAAGGAGAAATGTTGTAATCACAATAAAATAACTTGAAATAACTACCACAAAAAGAAATTTGCATAAAGGAGAAAAATATTCTTTGAGAATCACTGTGGATCCACTTAATCTGAGAACCATGATGTTGTCACTCATCAAAATGACACTGAAATTACTCAGAGGTCAAGTTTTTCAGTTTGCTTCTGTGTTGCTGTGATAAAACATTGGGCAAAACAAACCTGAGGAGGAATGTGGTCACTACATCTTACAGGTTACAATCTACCAGGGCAACAGCTCAAGGAAAGGACTCAGAGTGCAGAACTGACTGGGGAAATGTGAAGAATGCTGCTTACTGTCTTCATTTATATGGTTTGCTAACCTGCTTTCTTATAGAACCCAGGTTGTATACCATCTCCAGAGAGCTAGGTCATTCTACATCAGTCATTATCCAAGAAAATGCCCCACAGGCCAATCTGATGGAGGTAATTCCTCAACTGAGGTTCTTTCTTCCAAGCTGAAACTAATTTGGATCAAGTTGACCAAAACTAGCAGATCCAGGAAGAAAATTCTTGAAACTTGAAGATTTCTTTTTGAATTCTAAACTGTATCTTTAGTATAGGATAACTCATTTCTTTGATTTAGGACCAACTTTAATAGCTAGTGTAGGCTGGGGAGATGGTTCTGTTGGTAATGTTCACACAGCGCAAAAGTAAAGAATGATTCTGAGTCCCATCTCCAGCACCCACATTAAAAATTATAATAAGCAGCTGAAGATTGTAAAACCAGTGTTGAAGAAGTGAAGACAGGAACCTTGGAGATGGCTAGCCAAAATGCCTAGGACACTTGGAGAATCTCAAGCCAAAGAGAGAATCTGTCCCAAAACACATGGTAGACAGCTTGTTTTAGGGTTACTATTGCCATGATGAAACACCATGACCAAAACCTACTTGGGGAAGGAAGAGTTTATTTCACTCACAGGTCCATAAAACAGTTCATCAAAAGCAGTGAAGACAGGAACTCAAGCAAGGCAGAACCTGGAGGAAGAAGTTGACGCAAAGGCTATGGGGAGCAGGGTGCTACTTACTGGCTTGTTCCCCCATGGCGTGCTCAGTCTGCTTTGTTATACAATCCAGAACCACTAGTCTATCAGAACCGGAACCCACAATGGGCTGGGCCCTCCCTCATCAACTGCTAATTAAGATTCAGTTCTTCTTAGAAGGAG
>NW_021623078.1:3208-3830 GCF_004785775.1 Grammomys surdaster | reverse complement strand
AGAGCAACAATACCAACCAACCACAGCTCCCAGGGTCTAAACCACCAGCCTGGGAGAACTTATGGAGGGATCCAGGGCTTCAGCTGAATATGTAAGAGTGGAGGGCCCTGCTGGGCATAGGTGGAAGAAGAGATCCTTGACCTCATGAAGCCTGGACGCCCAAGGGGGTGGGAATTTTGAGGGTGGGAAAGTGGGAGTGGGGTGTAGGTAGGGGTTACATCCACAGAGAAGAAGGAGGAGGGGTAAGGGGGTAGGGGGTTCCCGGGTGGGTGGGGGATGGGGTAAGGGGACAACATATGAAATGTAAATAAAATATCCAATTAAAAAAAAAGAAAATGTTTGACAGGGATCTAAATCTTTTCAGTTGTTCCTCTATTCTCAGATCTATATTTATGGAGAGCTCATGGGAGTATCTGACACAGATAAGCAGTGAGAAGCACTGGAAGGACTCAAAGCACCAACGAATAAAGCTTCTGTGACACTCTTTAGGAAGAGAAATGAGAAGTGAAAAGCAGAATCAGAAAACTAGTTCTGGAATTCCAGAATACTACTGGGATTTAACATTAGGACTGGAGGAGAGAGAGGGAGAGAGAGAGAGAGAGAGAGAGAGAGAGAGAGAGAG
>NW_021623078.1:0-3108 GCF_004785775.1 Grammomys surdaster | reverse complement strand
AGGGAGAGAGAGAGAGAGAGAGAGAGAGAGAGAGAGAGAGAGAGAGAGAGAGAGAGAGAGAGGGAGAGAAAGAAACAAGGTTTAAAAGTATTCTTAAACTGACCAATCATCCCTGGCTGTGAGGGGAGCTTTCTTAAGGACTGGATATTGTAAAGAAACAGAAAGAAAATAGTAAATGGCTGCATATACTGAAAGAGGAAAGTTAATAAATGTGAAATGTTATACATGACGCTCAACAGTCACAAAAAGTATTTCATTACAGTGGTACAATGGATCATTTGGCCAGGGCATGGACTAGGAATAGATATACCCATCCACAATCCATGTGTTCACCAGGCTGTGCTGAAGAGCTGTACATTATGCCCCCCCCCAAAAAAAATAGGAAGCAATGGCATGATTAGCTTCAGTTAAAAATAATAAGTCAAAGTATCTCCATGGACAGTTCAGACAACAACACGAAAAAAGAGAAATGCCATCAAGACATCTATATGTATGCATCTTAGATATACTCACAAATACAAACTGCCAATACTCACTTAAGAAGGGATGGAAAGAGGGAAGAAATTGTTTATAAGAGCTCAAGCAATCAACATGATGTAATCATCAACCAGGTATTTGGCTATCAAACAGAATTATTTTTTAAATAACCTTGATGAATATGTTTTAGAAAAGTTGTTTTTTTTATTCATCCTGTATTAGAAAAGATGACAATTTTATAGGCATGATATGCAAAGAAATTTCACACGATTTCGGCAAAGAAATGGTAACTCTGAGAAGAAATAAAATGAAAATAATGGAAGTGTGGATAAATGAAGCAGAGAGGACAACTGCTTTGAATGACTCACTAGAGTACTCAATAAAAACAATAGAAGATAGGTTAATACCCACACACACACACACACACACACACACAAACATACACATACCCACACAAACACACCACACACACACACACACACACACACCTATAGACACCTTGTTTTGAAACATCATACCAAAAGTATGGAGTTAACTTTCAAACTTCCAAGGAAAACATTTTATTTAGAGAAACAAAATTAAGTTAGGAGCAAGGATGATGGTAGATGTCTATAGTCTTCGCATTCTTGAAATAAGATGACTATGTGTTTCACGTGAGCTTGGAGTATTATGGCAATATCATGTTTCAAAAATGTTGTATCAGACCTTTCAAAAAATTCATGCAAGCAGTAAAATAATGAATAGTACTTGTAAAGAAGTGCTGAAACAGTTCAACCCTAGCTTCTCTATCCAAAAATTAGTATGACCTTGTACAATTGTAGCTACTACTCAATTCTTTAGGCATTGTACAAATGCTCTTGTAGAAGCCATATGAAAACTGAGAGGAGGAACAAATCATATATCAAGAATGGAGACAGAATGGAGTTGTGGAAAATAAAGGAAAGGCATAAAGAAACAAAAGATGAGGCAAAGAACTTAATCGTATCCATAGTATGTTCAGTGGAAATGTTTTTAAGAAACTACAAGAAACCTTCATTTAAATGAAATATTATGGCTTTTTACATTGCTAAAGAAAACCTCCTTTAGAGGTAGGTACTATATGAGTTGATAACACTGCCCAGAGGCAATGGGCCTTTAAAAGAAAATTTGGGTGCCAATTGTAGATACCTTGCCATAGAGGTTCCTTAAATAACACAATGCCCATAGAGAGTTCTTAAACAATACAAGTTATTGCCACTCTACTTGGCTACCCACCAGAAATGAGTGTGGGAAAAATAAGGGGCCACAGCAGTGGTGGAAGAATTCCAGAGGCTTTCCGAGCTGGCAGGTCCCACATACACAAGAAACGTCTGAGGTTCCAGAGGCTAGGGGCTTTGGTGACAGCAGACCCCGATGACATGAGGAAGTCCTTAGTTCCAAAAGGGTTTATTGTCATGGCAAATGGTAGATGGATCTGGAAGTAGATGGTAGATGGATCTGGATGTACCCCCCCATGAAACTCAGGGCAGTCCTGAGTTAAATAGGGAGGGAGAAAGGGGGAGGGCCTGAGGAGGAATGCTTAATTTGCTCTGCCCTCTGGCCTTCATTAGTATGTAAATCCCTAGAGCTTGAGGCCTCTAGTCACACCCTTTACCTGTGCACTTTGGGAGGGGCTATAATGGCCTACATGACTGAACAATGTATGTCTATGGAGACATGTCGGGACTCTGGGTTTTGGGGACGTGGCCGAATGCCTGTCGTTTCTCACTTAGAGTCTCGGGGTTCCAGGCCCATGCCCAGCCATGAACCAAGATACCCTTATGCATTCCCACAAATGGGTGAGAAAGCTATTGGTGAACCTTACACCTTACATACAGAACACTGAGAAATCAAGATGTAACAGAGCTGAATGTTCTCTGCCTGCTGGCCATGACACTTAAAACCAAGAGGCTATGCAGGCTGGTGAAGGAAAATGTTATCAATGTTCTCTCAGACCTGCACCCTGGCATGCTGCAACCCTTATCTGCCAAGCAAGAAAAGTCCACTGGTGTAGTAGTGGCAAAAATGGTTTGCAATTTGCCTGTTACTTCCAAGATGGATTTGAGGTCCTTGCCATAGGAAGGACACATACATGCTTGATAGTGTAAGTATGCTTTGTTGAGAGAGCTTTTGGATGGGCCAGGTCATAAATTACTAGGCAAGAATGCACTGCTGATATTTTGCTAAATAAACATGTAGTCAAGTGGGCTCCTAAAAGGTTACGTTTATATCCAAAGACTGGTGCAGTTCTCAGTCTAGGTCTGAGATGCTGCTTTGTGCAGAGTGTGACAGTTAATGCAGAATCTCATAGCTGCCCAAAGTGCTGGAGATAAGTGACAGGTGAGAACATAGGCATAAATGAGACACCTACATCACAGGCTCTGAGGCCCAAAAAGCATCATAGAAAGAACAGATAGACTGTAAGAGCTGGAGGATGGAGAGAAGAGCTCCAAGATAACATACTCAGAACATGACATGGCTATTTCAATAACAAGCAATAGCACAAAGTACTGTGCTACTTGTATAGTTCACATACACACATACTCATACTCATACACACACACACAGAGAGAGAGAGAGAGAGAGAGAGAGAGAGAGAGAGAGAGAGAGAGA
>NW_021623077.1:0-3818 GCF_004785775.1 Grammomys surdaster | reverse complement strand
GGCTACTGGTTTGCTGTAAATTGCTTTTACTATGTTTAGGTAGGGGCTTTGAATTCCTGATGTTTCCAAGACTTTTATCATGAAGGGATGTTGAATTTTGTCAAATTCTTTCTCAGCATCTAGTGAGATGATCATGTGGTTTTTTTCTTTGAGTTTGTTTATATAGTGGATTACATTGATGGATTTCCGAATATTGAACCATCCCTGCATTCCTGGGATAAAACCTACTTGATCATGATGGATGATTGTTTTGATGTGTTCTTGGATTCGGTTTGCTAGAATTTTATTGAGTATTTTTGCATTGATATTCAAAAGGGAGATTGGTCTGAAATTCTCTTTCTTTGTCTGGTCTTTGTGAGGTTTGTGTATGAGTGTAATTGTAGCTTCATAGAACGAACTGGGTAGTGTTCCTTCTGTTTCTATTTTGTGGAATAATTTGAAGAGAATTGGTATTAGATCTTCCTTGAAGGTCTGATAAAATTCAGCACTAAAACCATCTGGTCCTGGCCTTTTTTAAGTGGGGAGACTTTTAATGACTGCTGCTATTTCCCTAGGGGTTATGGGACTATTTAGATGGTTTATCTGCTCCTTATTTTACATTGGGACCTGGTATCTGTCTAGGAAGTTGTCAATTTCATCCAGGCTTTTCAGTTTTGTTGAGTATAGGCCTTTTTTAGTAGGATGTGATGATTTTTTGAATTTCTTCAGTTTTTGTTGTTATGTCTCCCTTTTCAGTTCTGATTTTATTAATTTGGATACTGTCTCTGTGCCCTCTGGTTAATCTGACTAATGGTTTATCTATCTTGTTGATTTTCTCAAAGAACCAGCTCCTGGTTTTGTTGATATTTTGTATTATTCTTTCTGTTTCTATTTGGTTGATTTCAGCCCTGAGTTTGATTATTTCCTGTCTTCTACTCCTCTTGAGTGTATTTACTTCTTTTTGTTCTAGAGCTTTTAGTTGTGCAGTCAAGTTGTTAGTGTGTGCTCTTTCCAGTTTCTTTTTGTAGGCACTTAGAGCTATGAGTTTTCCTCTTAGCACTGCCTTCATGGAGTCCCACAAGTTTTGCTATGATGTGTCCTCATTTTCATTGAATTCTAAAAAGTCTTTAATTTCTTTCTTTATTTCTTCCTTGACCAAGTCGTCATTGAGTAGAGAGTTGTTCAGTTTCCATGTGCATGTGGGTTTTCCATTGGTTTTGTCATTATTAAAGACCAGTCTTATTCCGTGGTGATCTGATAAGATGCAAGGGATAATTTCAATTTTTTTGTACCTGTAGATGCATGTTTTGTGACCAATTATATGGTCTATTTTGAAGAAGGTACCATGAGGTGCTGAGAAAAAGGTATATTCTTTTGTTTCAGGATGAAATGTTCTATAGATGTCTGTTAAGTCCATTTGGTTCATAACTTCTGTTAATGTCAAAGTGTCTCGGTTTAGTTTCTGTTTCCATGATCTGTCTATTGCTGAGAGTGGGTGTTCAAATCTCCCACTATTATTGTATGAGGTGTAATGTGTGTTTTGAGCTTTATTAAAGTTTCTTTTATGTATGTAGGTGCCCTTGCATTTGGAGCATAGATGTTCAGAATTGAGAGTTCACCTTGGTAGATTTTTCATTTGATAAGTATGAAGTGTCCTTCCTTATCATTTTTGATTAATTTTGGATAAAAGTCAATTTTATTTGATATTAGAATGGCTACTCCAGCATGTTTCTTGGGACCATTGGCTTGGAAAATTGTTTTCCACCATTTTTTTTTAAATTTTTATTGTATATTTTTTTTACATTTCATATGTTATCTCCTTACCCCATCCCCCACCCACCCGGGAACCCCCCATCCCCTTACCCCTCCTACTTCTTCACCTTGGATGTAACCCCCTCCTACCCTCCCCACTCCCACTTCCCCACCCTCAAAATTCCCACCCCCTGGGACGTCCAGCCTTCATGAGGTCAAAGATCTCATCTTCCACCTGTGCCCAGCAGGGCCCTCAACTTTTACATATTCAGCTGAAGCCCTGGATCCCTCCATAAGTTCTCTCAGGCTGGTGGTTAGGACCCTGGGAGCTGTGGTTGGTTGGTATTGTTGCTCTCCTCATGGTGCCACAAACACTTTTAACTCCTTCAGTCCTCACTCTAACTCCTCCATTGAGACCCTCATGATCAGTTCAATGGCTAGTTGTGAGCATCTGCCTCTGAATATGTCTGACTCTTGAAGGGCTCTGAGGAGACATTCATATCAGCCCCTTATCAGCATGGACTTCCTGACTTCCACATCAGCATCTACTTTTGGTGACTGCACATGGGATGGATACTCAGGTGGAAAGGTCTTCAAATGGCCCCTCCTTCAGTTTCTGTCCCTCACTTTGTCTCCATATTTGCTCCCTTGAGTATTTTGTTGCTCCTTCTAAGAAGGACCGAATCACCCCCACTTGGTCTTCCTTCTTTATGAGCTTCATGTGGCCTGTGAGTTGCATCTTGGGCATTTCAAGCTTCTGGGCTAATATCCAATAATCAGTGAGTGAATACCATGTGTGTTCTTTTGTGATTGGCTTACTTCACTCAGGATGATAATTTCTAGTTCCATCCATTTACCTAGGAACCTCTCGAATTCATTGTTTTTAATAGCTGAGTAATACTCCATTGTGTAAATATACCACATTTTTGAATCCATTCCTCAGTTGAAGTACATCTGGGTTCTTTCCAGCTCCCGGCTATTATAAATAAGGCTGCTATGAACATAGTTGAGCATATGTCCTTGTTATATGTTCGAGCATCTTCTGGGTATATGCCTAGGAGTGGTATAGCTGGATGCTCAGGTAATGCTATGTCCAATTTTCTGAGGAACCGCCAGATTGATTTCCAAAGTGGTTGCACCATCTTGCAGTCCCACCAACAATGGAGGAGTGTTCCTCTTTCTCCACACCCTCACCAGCATCTACTATCACCTGAGTTCTTAATCTTAGCCATTCTGACTGGTGTGAGATGGAATCTAGAGTTGTTTTGATTTGCATTTCCATGATGACTAAGGACACTGAATGTTTCTTTAGGTGCTTCTCGGCCATTGGAGTTTCTTCCATTGAAAATTCTTTGTTAAGCTCTATACCCCATTTTTTAATAGGGTAATTTGGTTGTCTGGAGTCTAATTTCTTGAGTTCTTTGTATATACTGGATATTAGCCCTCTATCAGATGTAGGATTGGTAAAGATCTTTTCCCAATTTGTCGGTTGTCATTTTGTCCTATTGACAGTGTCCTTTGCCTTACAGAAACTTTGCAATTTTATGAAGTCCCATTTGTCAATTCTTGATCTTAGAGCATATGCCATTGGTGTTCTATTCAGGAACTTTTCCCCTGTGCCCAAGTATTCGAGGGTCTTCCCCACCTTCTCTTCTATTAGTTTCAGTGTATCTGGTTTTATGTGGAGGTCCTTTATCCACTTAGACTTGAGCTTTGTACAAGGAGATAAGAATGGATCAATTTTCATTCTTCTACATGTTGTCCTCCAGTTGAACCAGCACCATTTGTTGAAAATGCTGTCCTTTTTCCACTGGACAGTTTTAGCTCCTTTGTCAAAGATCAAGTGACCATAGGAGTATGGGTTCATTTCTGAGTCTTCAATTCTATTCCATTGATCTTCCTGCCTGTCACTGTACCAATACCAGGTAGTTTTTATCACTATTGCTCTGTAGTACAGCTTGAAGTCAGGGATGGTGATTCCTCCAGAAGTTCTTTTAATGTTGAGAATAGTTTTCGCTATCCTGGGTTTTTTGTTATTCCATATGAATTTGAGAATTTCCTTTTCTAACTCTGTGAAGAATTGAGTT
>NW_021623076.1:0-8100 GCF_004785775.1 Grammomys surdaster | reverse complement strand
AGATATAAAGAACATTGTCATAAGGACATAAAGACCTTGGGACACAGGGGTTGGAGTATAACGAGGTGAAGTACCAGCCTGGAAGAATATCATCCAATTGAAAGCTCAGCTTTGTGTCCTTGATACTAGCCTTATACAGTAAACTTGTGTTTTCTGCATTGTTTTCTGCTCATCTATAAATGTCAGTGGCTTCTTTTGGGGTAGCCACGTTCCAGCATCTCTTTTCTCTTACTATTTTAGACATATAAATTATTTATTTGTTTAAAAAATCATTCATGGCTGACATTTATAATTAATTTCCCCAACAAGAAATATTTTTCTCTGTAAATATTCATAAAATATAAAACAAAAGTGTCATAGTCTGTATTATACTGAGTCTTGTGTAATTCTTTAGTAAATATAAACAGTTACTATCAAATATCAGAAAGTATACAAATAAAAAAATAATGATTAAAATACATGAAAAGTTAAAACTAATTAGAAGAATGAATTTTATAATCCTGGGGAACTACCTGGCAATTAATTTCAGATCTACAAAAGCAGTTCATTTTCTTTGAGGAACTCAATGAACCTTAAACTTGTACATTTTTATTTCAAAATCCCATAAAATTAAAAGTAACAGAGACAGAAGAAGGGGAAATGACTTAGCTTCTGTCATGTCTTATAAAGGACAAATGAATTTGTTCACAAAATTATGATGTTTTTATCCATATTAATTTGGGTTCTAACCCATGCTCTTTCTGCCACTTTCTGAGTCATCTCAGGAACTTGGTTAAATTTCATGTTTGATTGTCAGTAACCTGTGAATTAGAAAATTGACCTAATAGATTGTCAGAAGTATTGCCCAAAGTTGTATATATAAGTTAAGTAAAATATCTAGCCCCTGGCAAATGGAAAGTATTGAATAAATAAGATCCACAGAAAAATAAATAACTTCTACAGAAAAACTACAGTTTTTATTTTGGAAATCCAAACACCCTACTATTTCAAATATGGCTACCTAAAAAACCTCACTAAAAAAAAACTCTAAAAGTTTATTGATTTTTTTAAAGTCATATTATGAAAAATATAATAACTGACAAAGGTGATTTGTCTTTCATACAGATTCTTCAAGTACCAAACCTCATTCACAAAGCAGATTTGTTTGTTTCCTCTCACCACATGCTCTCACCTCATTAGCCTCAGAAGAAACCTTTGCTGGGTCTTAAGGCAAACTTAAGAATAATTCTTTTATATTATGTAAATGTGAAAATAAAAGTATCCTCCTATGATTGAAGTTCTTTAATCCAGCTGCAGAATACTCTCCAACAAGGAAAGAAAATCAGAAACTTGTATTATATACACATATATTTCTATTTAAATAAAATAAGCCCCAGAGGTCAATTAGGTCAGCGTTTGCTATACTTTCTGATTCAGTAGAATCACCTGGGAAGTTGTTTTGCTTTTCTATTTAATACGTTTTCCTGGGTAGCACCTTAGTACTAATTAATCTGAAATTGTGAAATGTCTACAGGTGAGATGAGTTTAGAGTAGGATTTGTTCATTTTCTGATTCCTACTGACTCTTATCATTTCAGTCTATGAAGAAGTTCAGAGATAAGTAAAGTAAACTCCAGTGCTTCCAAGCAGAACAAATATTTCCTCACTCAAAATTAGTCATGGATTATAAAGAATCTTTGAAAGGATATTATATTATTTCACAGCTACTGCTTCTAGGAGTCCCTGCCTTTATTCAACAGAAATATGTAATAAACCTCACCCAATTCTCTTATTTCTGATATCAGTTCATGCTGAGAAGTGGATCACATATTTGTAATATTGCTTACTGGGTAAACACTTATGTAATACTGATGCTTGATATAAAAAAATAGACCCAACCCCATTAAGACATATTCCTTCAGTGTTTTTATAATTTCCTTTTGTAATTTCCACTTTATGTATATAGCTTTTCTCAGCATTGAAAGGCTATTTAGAAATAACATGAAAATAGAAAACCTTTTTATATACTGTATTGGATCTTTATATGGGATATTTGAAGAGGCTTTTGAGTTATAAGGTCCAAATAATTGAATATAAAATGTTTTATTTTAAGTTACAGGTAATTTCCTGGTTACTATCAATTTATAAAAATAAATGCTGACCTAAAATAATTAGAAATAAAAGCATAATGAGAAAAATATATAATATATATATGCTTATATACTACCCTAACTTCCTAAAACTATTTAAATCACATCACTATTTCTGTAAAATCATTAATTCATTTAAATAATATTAATTTATGAAAGTTTATCTTCCTATTGATTTCCTGAAAATTTCCCTTATAGAGTGGGTTGTCTATTAAGAAACTATCATGGCTCCTTCTAAGAAGGACCAAAGCACCCCTACTTGGTCTTCATTCTTCATGAGCTTTATGTGGTCTATGAGTTGAATCTTGGTATTTCAAGCTTCTGGTGGACTAAAATCCAATAATCAGTGAGTGAATACCATGTGTGTTCTTTTGTGATTGGCTTACCTCACTCAGAATGATATTTTCTAGTTCCATCCATTTACCTAAGAATTTCTCAAATTTTAATAGCTGAGTAATATTCCAAAAAATGTACCACATTTTTTGTATCCATTCCTCAGTTGAAGGACATCTGGGTTCTTTCCAGCTTCTGGCTATTATAAATAAAGCTGCTATGAACATAGTGGAGCATATGTCCTTGTTATAGCATCTTTTGGGTATATGCCCAAGAGTGGTATAGCTGGGACCTCAGGTAATGACATGTCCAATTTTCTGAGGAACTGCCAGACTGATTTCCAAAGTGGTTGCACCATCTTGCAATCCCCCCAACAATGGAGGAGTGTCAACCAACCAGAGTCCCCAGGGTCTAAACCACCAGCCTGGGAGCACTTAGGAAGGGACCCATGGCTCCAGCTGTATGTGCAAGGGAGGATGGTCCTGTCAGGTATAGGTGGGAGAGGAGATCCTTGGTCCCATGAGGCTGGACGCCATGTGTGTGGGAATTTGAGGGTGGGGAGGTGGGAGTGGGGGGTAGGTGGGGGCACATTCTCATAGAAGAAGGAGGAGGGGGGATGGGATAGGGGATTCCTGGGTGGAAGGGGGAAAATGGGGTAAGGGGATAACATCTGAAATGTAAATAAAATATCCAATAAAAAAAGAAATAATAAAAAAAAAGAAAGAAAGAAACAATCATGGCTCTCTGCTCCTCTCTATTCCAGAGACAGCCATATCATTTTGTGCGGTGTCAGCCTTGTCCTATAGACACAATGGTGAAGGTCACTGTGAATGGATTTGGCTATATTGGGTGCATGGTTACCAGGGCTGCAATCTGCTCTGCAGTTAGCAAAGTGGAGACTTTTGACATCAAGACTCCTTCATTGACCTCAACTACATGGTCTACATATTCCAATATGACTGTACCCATAGCAAGTTCAACAGTTCCTGAGACTAGGAATCTTGTCATCAATGGGAAGGCCATCACCATCTTCCAGGAGCGAGATCCCACTAACACCAAATGGAGTGATGTTGGTGCTGAATATGTCATGGAGTATCCTGGTATCTTAACCACCATGGAGAAGGCCAGTGCCCACTTGAAAGGTGGGGCCAAAAGGGTCATCATCTCTGCCCCTTCTGCTAATGTCCCCATGTTTGTGATAGGTGTGAACTACGAGAAATATGACAACTCATTCAAGATTGTAAGCCTGTACCACCAAGTGTTTAGCTTCCATGGCCAAGGTCATCCATGACAACTTTGGCATAGTGGAAGGGCTCATGACCCTGGTCCATGCCATTACAGCCACTCAGAAGACTACAGATGGCCCCTCTGGAAAGCTGTGACATGATAGCCGTGGGGCTGTCCAGAACATCATCCCTGCATCCACTGCTGCCAAGGCTGTGGGCAAGGTCATCCCAGAGCTGAATGGGAAGCTCACTAGCATGGCTTAGCATGTTCCTAGCACCAATGTATCCATTGTGGATCTGACATGCCTCCTGGAGAAACCTGTCAAGTATGAAAACATCAAGAAGGTGTTAAAGCAGGCATCTGAGGACCTACTAAAGGGCATCCTGGGCAACACTGAGGACCAAGTTGTCTCAAGCAACTCCGACTCCTCCACCTTTGATGCTGGGGCTGACATTGCTCTCAATGACAACTTTGTAAAGCTCATTTCCTGGTATGAAAATAAATATGGCTACAACAACAGGGTGGTGGAACTCATGGCCTACATGGCCTCAAAGGAGTAAGAAACCCTGGGCCACCCACTCCAGCAAAGACACTGAAATCAAGAGAGAGGCCCTGGGTTGCTGAGGAGTCTCTGACCCAACTCGGCCCCCAACACTGAGAATCTCCCTCACAATTCTCATTCCAGACCCCAATAATAATAGGAGGAGCCTATTATCAAATTATATTTATATATATATTATATATATACATATATACAAATATATATCCTTAAATATGTATATATATATTTATATACATATGTATGTGTGTATATGCAAATATAATTTATTTATAGACATAAGGCATGCATACATATACATATGTATATATGTGTGTGTTTGTGTGTATATTGGTGTAAGTCTAACAAAGCAAATGAAACATTTGTATGTTAAAAATTTTAAAACATTGAAGAAAGAACTTGAAAAAGATATCAGAAGATGAAAAGATCTTCCATGCTCATGGATCAGTTGGACTAACATGGTAAAAATAATCATTCTACATATGAGCAGGGAGGCCTAGGTCCAGCTTGTGTTCTTTGTTTGGTGGTTCAGACTCAGAGAACCCCAAGCATACAGGTTAGTTTACTATGTTGGTCTTCCTGTGGACTTCCTAATCCCATTTGGGGCCTGTAATCCTTCCTCCTATTCTTCCATAGAGTCCCCAAGCTCCATCCACTGTTTGGCTGTAGGTGTCTGTATCTGTCTCAGACAGCTGCTGGATGGAGTCTGTCAGAGGACAACATGCTTCTGTCTGCAAACATAAGGAGTATAATTAATAGTGTTAGGGATTGGTGCCTGTCCATGGCATGGGTCTCATGTTGGGGCTTTTATTGGTTGGCCATTCCTCAGTTTCTGCTCCCTCCACTGTGACTACATTTCCTGCAGACAGGATACATTTTGGGTTGAAAGTTTTGTGGGCAAGTTGGTGTATCTGTCAGTCAAGTGGGGTTTCTGTCTGGCTATAAGATGTGGTCTCTTCAAGTTCCATATCACCAATGTTGTGAGTCACAGCTAAGATCACCCTCATTGATTCTTGAGTGCCTCTCTTAACCGAGGTCTCAGTCTAGTCCAAGAGAAGGCCCCAAGTCCTCACCCCTGTCAGTTGCAGATATCCTCCCAGCTCATATGTAGCAAATGGCAGCTTGACCTTCATCTGGCTCCTGAACAACTGGAACAGGAGTTATCCCAAAATCTGTTGCCTGTAGCTGGACAGTCTTCCTGGTCTCAGTGGGAAAGGAAGCACTGATACTCACAGAGACTTGTAGTGCCAGTGTTGGCTGGAAACCCAGGGGGCCTACACCTACTCAGAGAAGAGGAAGGGAGATGGGGGAAGGAATGTGGGAGGGGCTTCTCAGGAAGGAGGATGTAAAGTAAGTAAAAAAAAATTAAATTAAATTTTTGAAAAAGAGATGTGTCAAGAAAATAGACTACACTAAAATAATAAATTAATTTAAACAGCTCTTTGGTGAATGGAACAGTACACACTACAGAACAAACACATAAACAATGAAAATGTACATTTATATTAATGACTGTACAGCTCTTTAAGACATTTAATAAAAGTAAAGTAGCACTATTCAATATTTAAATTCAAAAAAGAAAGTTAATAAGACAAAAAAACCTTAGGAAAATAAAGCAATTATAGGCCATGAACGTTTCTATACAGATATCATATACATATACATATATATATACATATACATACACATACATATACAGATATATGTATATATATTATATGCATTCATTTTAGTGATATAACGTCAAATATACTAGAGCAAAGTAAATCAAAAATAAAGACATATAACAACTTGATGCATCATTATAAAATATTTCAAAAGTGGATATGAAACTCAAAATGAACTTTACAGTAAAACCCTTGGCATGTCTCAGGGAGAAACTAGAATAATATTGCTAAGCTATAATTAGAAGGTATGCATATCTGCAGATATTGATATATTCAAATTATTATGAGAAAATATTTTCTGTAATATCATGAAAATAATTTTTCAAATTTGGAAAAAATGTAAATTTTAATTTGGATATAAAATTTTGAAATAAGGAACATATATATGAAATAATTAGACAACCATTCTTTAATATTGACCATCAAAATTTATTAGGACAATGATGGCTAGATAGGTTTTAATCAATTCAATGTATATTTAATTTGATAGTATGCATTTTTAACTGTAGTTTTACAATTGTAATACCCAGCTATGACAATGTGGTTAAATAGAAGCAAAAATGAAAATGTATATTAACTTTTACATTTATCTTAAGAAGATATATAAATCACTAAAAATAAAATTTAATATCCAAAACTTGGAGATGCCTTTGATTGAACTATTCCATAAATGATTGATAGTGTTGCTTTTAGTTCACTTTGAAGTTTGGAGGAAAATGAAAGTCAATGCCAGGATAATTTTCTCAGCAATGTCTTCTTCAAAGCATTTTTTACCTCTGTGTTCCTTAAGCTATAAATCAGAAGATTCAACATTGGGATGATAAGTGTGTAGAACACAGCTACAATCTTGCTTTTCTCTGGTGAGGAGATGGACCCAGGCTGGGCATACATGAAGAACACAGTTCCATAGAATAAACTCACCACTGCTATATGAGAGCCACAGGTAGAGAAGGTCTTACTCCTGCCATGGGTGGAGGGGATCTTCAGAACAGTGGAAAGGATGTAAGCATAGGATACCACAATTATGGATATGGTGGAGATGATGATGAAAGCAGAGAGAATAAACAGCACAATCTCATTCACAAAGGTGTCAACACAGGAGATCTTGATCAGAGCTGGGACATCACAGAAAAAGTGGTCCAGCCTGTTTTCTCCACAGAAACGCAAGCTGAAGGTGAATCCTGTTTGTATCATGGAGTTGATGCATCCACAGATATAGGAGCCAGCCACCAAACGAATACAGGCTGACTGAGACATGTGGACTGTATACAGGAAAGGGGAGCAAATGGCTGAGAAGCGATCATATGCCATCACAGCCAAAAGGAAACCTTCTGTTCCAACGAAAAGAGCAAAGAAAAAGAACTGTGTTGCGCATTCATTGTATGAAATTTTCTTTTCCTTGGAGAAAAAAGTAGCTAGAGTTTTGGGTGCAATGACTATGGAATAGCAGAGATCTAAAAAGGATAAATTTTGAAGAAAGAAATACATTGGTGTATGAAGTCTGGAGTCTATTTTAATGACAGTTAACATGCTGATGTTTCCCAATACAATGACCAGATAGATAAGCAAGAACAGTAAGAATAGGGGAACCCGTGCTTCTGGAGATGTCCAGAATCCCAGCAGAATAAAGTCTGTCAGCTCAGTATAGTTCCTGCTCTGCTCCGGTTTCATAACTGAGATCTATCTGAGAAAATAGATCACAGAGCAGTGTGGTCAACTTGTGGTTCCTATTGAGGGAGGGGAAATGCTAATAATGTTAAATTAATGCTTTTTCAGGTTGTTTTCCCCCTTGGCTTAGCTAATGTACTGCAAAAATTAAGCCATTCGTTAGCTCTAAGATCAAAAGTCCCTACATAAAGTCAGGCATGTAAGTGAGAGACACCTAAGAAAGTTTGAGATGCTTTACAAACTTTCACTGCATCAAAATCCATCTCTGTCCAATGGGAGATTCTAATACCTGCTGTATGAGGTTGTTGTGAGAATTACATGAGACACAGCATAAAGCAGTAGAATTTGTAGTGACCCAAACCTATAAAAAATTTAATAGTAGCCAATTGCTTAAACACATACACATACAATCCTTTGAAAATTAGAAATGAGAAATTGAGTGAAATTCTCCACCACAAAATGTAGTTATTCTGTTTCTTTTGAAATGGCATGACATCTGAAATGTAAATAAATAAAAT
>NW_021623075.1:0-4321 GCF_004785775.1 Grammomys surdaster | reverse complement strand
CTTCCTTCCTTCCTTCCTTCCTTCCTTCCTTCCTTCCTTCCTTCCTTTCTTTCTTTCTTTTCTGTTTTCTTTTTTTTCTTTCTTTCTGAGACAGGGTTTCTCTGTGTATCTCTGGCTGTCCTGGAACTCACTCTGTAGACCAGGCTGGCCTCGAACTCAGAAATCCACCTGCTTCTGTCTCCCAAGTGCTGGGATTAAAGGCGGGCACCACCACTGCCCAGCCTCAAATGTTTTCTTTATGTGACTGACTGAACATGCACCTCTCAGTGGGGTGTCGTGGTTACTTGTTCCAGAGCAGGTACAGAAATGGGTAGGGAAAAGCTCAACTCCTGCTGATCTCAAGTCTCTGAGATTCCCCGGGGTCTGAGTCACTTAACCTTACCAGATCTTCTGTCTGATGACATGGTCGACTTGACCCACAAATCATCCTTTTGGTTTTATAAAGGAGAGATGTCATTACAATAACTGCCTCCTATGTTGGGAACAGTTTGGTATCGAACCAAGACCTGAACAGTAGTGATTTTTGCAATGCTACTCATCTGCTGATTTAGAAACTGGATAAGTCAGGGTGCCAGGAGAAGCAAGGCTCCAGTGGCTAGTATGGGGCCAAGAGAGAAAGAAGCCAATATACCAAGGGGTTTGAGTACCATAGGGTAGGGTTATTGGGAGCACAAGAGCCAAGAGATCTCACTGGAGATCTTTGAGCATTTGTATTTCTTATTTTACCAGCCTGGATTCATTGACATGGAAGCACCATTTCTCCCCCAGAAAAATGCAAGTCCCTCCCTGCTCAGCAGTCAGTAAGTCTAGAGACTCATGTTTTGGAGAACAGCTCCTGCTAAGGAGGTTATCTGGTGTTGAAGGGACTCAAGGCTGTCTGCAGTGGAAGCCACTGCCTGGTCCTGGAAGTCACTGTCCAGATGGTGTGTTTGGATGAGGGCTTCTCCAGCTGTTCCTGCTGCTCCCAGTGAGACAATGAGATCCAGTCCAATGAACAGAGGGGTGAAGATCTCTCTTGTCTTTCAGTCTCCTCCCAGCTGTAAGGCGAGTTCTTGAGGTTCACAGAGATAAACCTGGAGAACACTCATGATGGAGGTGTAGAAACCTTGAAAAGAGGGGTTAATGCAGGAACCAGTAGCCCCTTTGCACCAGGGAAGAGCAGGGGGCTAGCACATATTGGTTTGGTGATGGTGATATAACAGGAACGTATAGGGTGGGGTCTTGAAGAAGGTCCTACAAGGCAAAGGGGAAGGGTAGAGCAAAGAGAGGAATGTCCTGTGCTTTCCATGTCGGTAAGGGTCCATGGGGTTATGAAGGGAAATGTTAATGGAAACAGCTGCATTGGGAGGACTTGCGGTGGGTGGTAAAGGGAAGGAAGTCAGCTGTGCGCTGGATGTACTGTAGCCAGGAGTGGGTAGCTCGGAGTTCCTTCTGAGATTGATTTTCCAGTTGAAGAATATTAACATGGGTAAAGACTGACTTGGAGGCAGGGGGCAAGCTGATGAGAGACATGTAGATTGGCTGCAGTGTATTGGCTTAGTCATTAGGCTGACCCATGACTTCCATTCGCCAATATTTGTCCCAGGGACTGCTGGTAGAAAGCTAAAAATGAGTTTCTAGGTTGGTGAGCATGGTGCCTCCATAGCTGGTGGATTCAATTCTGCAACTCCAATATCAGCACCCTCCATATGTGGAGGCCTCCTAGAGGCATTCACCTGTGTTCCTGGGGTAGTGGAGATGGAATTGGGGTATAGGGGAATCTCAATCCTGGTCTGACATCTTTCAAGTGGGCAATCCTGGGTTCCTATGGTTTTGTTATGTCCCTGTAGACCTCTCTAGAGAAGAATCTCCAGTGGTGAGCATTGGGGAGGATAGAGAGGGACTGGGCAGTAGCAGAGTTAGCATGAAGAATGATGAAAACAGTCATAAGAATAGAGGGAGGGGAGCCTGTGGAGGGCACATGGCCTGGGCAGCAGTCACCAGGTCATGATGTCCTTCCAGGAGATCTTGTTGTTTCTTTGGGCTGGTGTCTCCTCTGCTTCCTTTGCCTCCTCTGTCCTTGATGTATCAGAGAGAGGAGGGCAGTCTTCTTGGTTGGTGGGGTGGTGTCAGACATTTCTGGTGGGAACCCAGATAGGCCAAGGCTGGTCCTGTGAGAAACACAAACAAAAATCTCTTCTAGTTGTAAGGAGGGAGTCTGGTCCCTTCCAAATCCCATCCAAAGGATGCTGCCATCATGCTAGGATAGGAGGGGTTAATTCTGGTGTGTGCCAATGGAGGGAGACAGGAGGGTACTTGGTGCTCTTGTAGATGTTAAATATATTTAGGGTGGTCAGAGTTGTCTTAATTGTACATTAAGGGGGTAGGGTGGGAAATGTGAGTTGTGGGAAAACTCTGCTAATTAAAGCCAAAGTCCACTGTGACCAGATAGCCTCTGGGCTCAGCACTAGATGGGAGACTCCCTTCATTAGCCAGGTTTCTCCTTCTCTGACTTGTCTGAGGAATTCTAAGCCCCCACACTTGCCTCTTACCTGAGGAATGTCACTTAGCCTCAGTTAGTTTACAGGATCAATTTCTTTCCTCCTGACAAAACTTGTTCAGCCAGCACCTGAGATTCCTGAAATGCTTCCTCATGCTAATGAGGCATTCCAGGTACCACAAGACCCTAGCCAGTGACCTTTGCCCATCCTGGATGTCCCTACCCTCAGTCCCCCAAAACTTTGTAAGCCTTGAATCACCCTAAGTGAAATTGTTCTGCTTACTGACAGCTGGCCCCAGTGTGGTCTTTCATCATACACACGTACTGGGCTTCCAAACCTCCTGTTCGACATCTCTGTTCTCACTGCCCTAATGGCTTGTATTGGCCAATGATCCTTGAGAGCTGGGAGACCTATAGTGGGTAACATCAATTTGTCAAGGCACTGGGCTTGAGATCTCGTGGGTCGGTGCCCATCGTCTGTAAATCCGAGGGATGCACAAGAGGAATATGTTTTTATTATCCTTTGGAGTTGAGCAAGAGGGATGTGGGGGAAGAGGGCATGAAGCCCCTTGATGTGTGTATGTGTGTGTGTGTGCGTGTGTGTGTGCACATGCATGTATGTATGTGTGCATGTGTGTATGCGTGCATGTGTGTGTATGTATGAATCAGAATTGGTCTGTTTATTCGATGGAGGCTATAAATATTGCTGTAGAGGCAATTTGATCAGTGAGCACATTTCCCTTGGATATCGGCCCTGGCAGAGGGCTGTGAGATCAAGCATGCTGGGTATAGAGGGGAGAGGCTCTTTCCTGTAAAAGGGTGGAAACCTGTATGAGTAGAAGGGAAAGTGGATTGGCATCTAATTTGACAAAGGATTTGGGTAGCCAGGAGAGCAATTGACAGCATATACATTGTCTGAAAAGAGGTTAAAGGCCTATTGACTTCCTATAGGGCTAAATAGACAGCATATAGTTCTTTATATTGGGAGGAAGTGATGGGACAGCTCTTTGAATCCCACGGGGGAGGGGTGTTCATCCTCAGGGGGTTAGCATATTATCACTGTAGCTCCTCTTTTTCCCTATTAGTAAATATTGAGGGGCTCCAGTTATGGGCATTTTTGAAAAAAGTCTGCGGGCAGCCATTGGAACAAAGGGAGGGTAGAAACCCGTTTTTCGTTAGGGTAATGGTTGTCAATTTGTCCTGGGAATCCTATTAAACTGATAGCAAAGCAGGAGTGATTTTTAGGTAGCCATTGGATATCAGAGATGGAAAAGGGGTGGCAGGGGTACAGGCACATTTAGAATATACTATAAAACTAGTAACTAGACACATGCTTGTAAAATTGTCCTCTTCTCCCACCAAGATGGACATTCTAGTTTAAAAAAAAATCCCACTGGGCAAATGTTCCTGATACCCAAGACTATGTGCTTCACTGGGCTCTGGGACAGAGAAGGCGCTGGTCAATGTGACCACAGACATTTAGAGCCATACCCGAGGCAGGCCTCTGCACAGGTCCTGCCCCAGAACCAGAGGGCACGACATCCTTCTAAATAGTCTCCTTCCATCCATTCCACTCTCTGACGAGTGTGTCAGCTTCTCACTGAGCTGCCCATCCCTGCTGCAGGGAGAGGACACCTGCCATAGCCACTGTCTTTCAGCTCAGCCCTTGCTAAGGTCCAAGTCAGACCTAGTCTGGGGCTCTGTTGAGAGAAATCCAGAGGCCACCTACCCAGGACTCATCTCTTCCCAGCCCATCTAGCCCAAGGTCTTAGAGACAATCTCCTGACCAGTGTCTGAGCTGCCTGGGAGCCTGCAGGGGTCCCTCTTTCAGAGCCTTCTCAG